>NC_069500.1:21893505-21977115 GCF_027579735.1 Bombina bombina
GTTACCCAAATGTTCTTTGACTTCTATGTTTGATATTATATCTGTGTTGTTTGATAGCACTAAATCCAATATAGCTTTATTCCTAGTTGGTTCCTCTATTAATTGCGACAAAAAGTTATCCCTGAGAACATTTAAAAAATCTATCCCCCTTAGCTGAATTACTAGTTTCATTGGCCCAGTTTATATCAGGGTAGTTAAAATCTCCCACAATTACAGCACTGTTATTAGCAGCCTTACCTATTTGCATTAGTAGTTGAGTTTCCTCCGGGTCACTAATGTTGGGAGGCTTGTAGCATGTTCCTAGTAATATTTTTTTAGGATTTCCCCCCCCACTCTTTATTTCAACCCACAGGGTCTCTACATTGTCACTTGTATCATAAATATCTTCCCTTATTGTAGGTTTAAGGTTAGGTTTAATATACATGCAGATTCCTCCACCCCTTTTATTATTCCTGTCCCTCCTAAATAATGTATACCCCTCTAAGTTAACTGCCCAGTCATGTGAATCATCCCACCAAGTTTCAGTTATACTGATAACATCATAGTCCTCTTCTGCAACTAAGAGCTCCAGCTACCCCATTTTACCTGTCATGCTTCTTGCATTTGTTGTCATACATTTAATTTTCATGTGTTTTTGCTGTTACTTGGTGCACTTTCCTCCCAGCTTTGTAATGTGACATTTCTTAAGTCATCCCTTCCATGAGATATTAAGGGAGTGACATATTCACAGACTGATCTCTCTGTTCTCTTGTTTTCTAATTGACCCTCCCCCCCTTTGCCTAGTTTAAAAGGTCCTTTCCCCCAACACACCTGCACCCATGTCATTCAGGTGCAATCCATCCTTACTGTACAAATTGTACCCTAGTGAAAAGTCAGCCCAGTGCTCTAAAAAGTCAAACCCCTCATTTTTACACCATGTTTTTAACCATGAATTAACAGACCTTAGCTCCTTCTGCCTTACTGAATTAGCACACGACACTGGTAATAGCTCAGAAAATATTACTTTGTAGGTCCTTGCTTTAAGCTTGCTACCTAACTCCCTGAAGTCATTTTTTAGGACTCTCCACCTCCCACTGATTCCTTCATTAGTACCAATGTGCACCATGACTGCAGGATCAGACCCACATCCCTCTAACAATTTATCTATATGCTCCACAATATGCCTAACACGAGCCCCTGGAAGACAGCAAACTGTACTATTTAAAGGGTCTGGCTGACAAATTACCCTATCAACCTTCCTAATAATAGAGTCTTCTACCACCAACATCGGCTTCAGGCCCTGACTTGTATGCCCCTCTTCCATGACTGAAGAACTGTTAACTATAGTATGCCCCTTTACCATTTCTGAAGGACTGCCCACCATAGTAAGCTCCTCTTCCACAACTAAAGGACTGTTCACTATATTAGACAACACAGCCCTCTCTGACACTGCCACCCCGAACTGATATCCTCAACATCTTCACTTAATCTGGCAAATCTATTGGGGTGTACCAGCTCAGAACTGGCCTGTCTCTTCCGCTTACCTTTACCTCGCCCTCTGACTGTGACCCAGCTAGATCCTGGAGTCTCCTCATCTGAATCCTCCCCATTCCCACTGCTGGAACCATTAACAACCAGCTCAGTCCTATCCATTTCCCTTTTAAGTGTCTGAATTTCATGTAGTGTTGCAATTCGTTCCTCCAGAGCTCCAATACGAGTTTCTAAAGAGACAATATGCTCACACTTGCCACAAACATATAATCCCAGAAGCGGCTGCTCCAGTGATGCAAACATGTGGCAAGCTGTACACTGAAGGAGATTCTCACACATTCTTAATAAAAGGTTTAACTTTAAAATATAAAATAATTATATTTCCCCTTGGTTACTCCAAATCCTTGTTTGCCTAACTACCTTGTTTAGCTAACTGCTTATCTAACTTTAACAGATAATAAAGGCAGCAGACCCTCTCAGACTCCAAGAGTTACTGTGCTAAATGTATTGTCTAGGTAGGCCCAAACAGGTTAAAATAATCCCTCCCCTAATTACCCACACAGGAAACAAAAATAAAAAAAATAAACTTTAAAAAAAATTATTTTTTTTTACGGCTGTTGCTGTCTGTTTCAAATTTCACACCTTTTATTCTTGTCTGTGCTTTTCCGGATGTACTGGTCATGACATGTGATCCTTGTGTTTCAGTTATACGGAACAGATCGGCATCTCTGTGTTGTTGCTGCAGTCTGACTTAGTGTATGTGCAGTTGCCTGTCAGTCTCTGTGTTGTTGCTGCAGTTGGACTTAATGTATGTGCAGTTGCCTGTCAGTCTCTGTGTTGTTGCTGCAGTCTGACTTAGTGTATGTGCAGTTGCCTGTCAGTCTCTGTGTTGTTGCTGCAGTTTGACTTAATGTATGTGCAGTTACCTGTCAGTCTCTGTGTTGTTGCTGCAGTCTGACTTAGTGTATGTGCAGTTGCCTGTCAGTCTCTGTGTTGTTGCTGCAGTTTGACTTAGTGTATGTGCAGTTGCCTGTCAGTCTCTGTGTTGTTGCTGCAGTCTGGCTTAGTGTATGTGCAGTTGCCTGTCAGTCTCTGTGTTATTGCTGCAGTCTGACTTAGTGTATGACTTAATGTATGTGCAGTTGCCTGTCAGTCTCTGTGTTGTTGTTACAGTGTGACTTAGTGTATGTGCAGTTGCCTGTCAGTCTCTGTGTTGTTGCTGCAGTCTGACTTAGTGTATGTGCAGTTGCCTGTCAGTCTCTGTGTTGTTGTTACAGTCTGACTTAGTGTATGTGCAGTTGCCTGTCAGTCTCTGTGTTGTTGCAGTCTGACTTAGTGTATGTGCAGTTGCCTGTCATTCTCTGTGTTGTTGCTGCAGTCTGATTTAGTGTATGTGTAGTTGCCTGTCAGTCTCTGTGTTCTCTTCAAGTCTCCTGGAGTTACGGTAGGTACCTCAGTGCTGCTGAGGTGTAGAGGTTGTCAAACTTTAGTTTTTTTGATAAAGTTTTTTTGTTTTTTATGTTTTTCTTAAAGTGACAGTTGTCCTTTATTCAAATTTATTTTCTGGGGCTGATTTTTCCTAGCCATGGACATGGATAATGATGATATTGTTTTTAATTAATGTTTAGAGGCGCAAATTGTTTCTCCTTTGCAATTTTGTACTACTTGTTTAGCTAGAACGCTACAATGTAAAGAAAAATGACTGCCTTATGAGCCTAATGTCTCTCAGGATGATGCTGTTCAGGCAATGCCGCAGCCTTCTCCTCTAACGTCCCAAGCCTCTATGGCATCACATGCAGTGCCTTGTGGTTCCTCTCAACCTCCTAGTGGGGTACATTTGCCTGCCTATTTTGCTGCCCAGATATCTTCTGCGGTATCTGAAGCTTTATCTGCTTTTCCTGTTTTAGGAAAATGCAAGAGGAAAACTAAACACTTAAAAGATTTTAAAGTTCCTGTTTCAGCAGTTTCTATACATGTTGATCCTCCTCATTATTCTATGGAGGATGTTACCTCAGTTCTTTCTGAGGGTGAAATCTCTGATTCTGACAGTGTTAATCTTTTGTCTGAGGTAGAAGAAGTAAGCTTTAGATTTAAGCTTGAACGCCTTCATGCTTTATTAAAAGGAGGTTTTGGCTACTGGATGATTCTGACTCTCCTGTTGTAGTTAATTCTAAGGAATCTAGTAAGCTTAATAGATTATATAATGTTTCTTCCTCTATGGAAGTGTTTCCTGTTCCAGATCGTGTGATGGACATTATTGCACAGGAATGGGAAAGACCAGGGATTCCGTTCTCCCCGTCTTCAGTTTTTAAGAAAATGTTTCCTATTGCTGAATCCATTAAGGATTCTTGGTGCACGGTGCCTAAGGTAGAAGGGGCTATTTCTTCTCTGGCTAAGAGAACTACGATCTCTATAGAGGAAAGTTGCTCTTTTAAGGATCCAAGGGATAAGAAGCTGGAGGTATATTTGAAAAAGATGTATGTGCATCAGGGTCTTCAATGGCAACCTGCAGTTTGTTTTGCCACAGTGACAAGTGCAGAATCTTATTGGTGCAACGCTTTATCTGAATCTATTTTAGAGGAAACTTTGTTGGAGGAAATTCAGGATATGATTAAGGCTCTTAAGCTAGCCAATTCTTTTATTTCTGATGCTAATATGCAAGTTATTAAATTGGGGGCCAAGCTGTCTGGTTTTCTCTGTCTTGGCTCGCAGGGCTTTGTGGCTTAAGTCTTGGTCAGCTGATGTTTCCTCCAAGTCTAAGCTTTTGGTGATTTCTTACAAGGGTAAGACTTTGTTTGGGCCTGGATTGGCAGAAATAATATCTGATGTTACAGATGGAAAAGGTTATTTTCTACCACAAGACAAGAAGATTAGATTTAAGGGACATCAAAGTAATTTTCATTCCTTTTGTAATTTCAAAGGTCAAAAGCCTTCCTCCTCCACTTCCAAACAGGAACAATCCAAGTCATTTGGAGACCCAGTCAGTCCTGGAGCAAGGGGAAACAATCTAAGAAACCCTCAGCTGAGTCTTACTCAGCATGATGGGTCGGCCCTAGGTCCGGAGTCGGATCACGTGGGGGGCAGACTTTCCCTGTTTTTTGGGAGTGGTTACGAGATGTCCCAGATCCTTGGGCTGTGGGCATTGTTTCTCAGGGTTACAAGATAGAATTCAATTTTCTCCCTCCCAGGGGCAGGTTTCTCCTCTCAAGGTTATCTGCAGATCAGGTAAAAAGAGAGGCATTCTTGAACTGCATACAGGATCTTTTCTCTCTGGGAGTGATTGTTTCAGTTCCAGTAATGGAACAGGGTCTAGGATTCTATTCAAATCTGTTTGTAGTTCACAAGAAAGAGGGAACTTTTCGTCCCATTTTAGACCTAAAGTGTCTCAATAGGTTTCTCAGGGTGCCGTCCTTCAAAATGGAGATCATTCGGTCCATTCTTCCTTTGGTTCAGGAAGGTCAGTTCATGACGACCATAGACCTAAAAGACGCTTATCTTCATGTTCCTATTCACAGGGATCATCACAAATTTCTGAGATTCACTTTTCTAGACATACACTTTCAATTTGTGGCTCTTCCGTTTGGCATGGCCACAGCTCCCAGAATTTTCTCAAAAGTTCTGGGGGCTCTCTTGGCAGTGATCAGGTCTCAGGGAATTGCAGTGGCACCTTACTTAGACAACATTCTGGTTCAGGCGCCATCTTTTCAACTAGCAAGCTCCCATACAGTGATTTTGTTATCTTTTCTACGTTCCCATGGATGGAAAGTAAATCTGGGAAATAGTTCCCTTGTTCCAGCTACAAGGGTGGTGTTCTTAGGGACAATAATATATTCCGTATCTATGAAGAATTTTCTGAAGGAGGTCAGGAAGTCCAAAATTCTCTCTGCTTGCCTCTCTCTTCAGTCTACTGTTCGGCCATCTGTAGCCCAATGTATGGAAGTAATTGGTTTGATGGTGGCTTCCATGGACATCATTCCTTTTGCTCGATTCCATTTGAGAGCTCTGCAATTATGCATACTCAAGAAATGGAGTGGAAACCATTTGGATCTGTCCCAGAGGATAGATCTAGATGTGTTGACAAGAGACTCTCTTCCGTGGTGGTTTTCTCAGTAACATCTGTCTCAGGTCACATGCTTCCGGAGAACTTCTTAGGTGATTGTGACCACGGATGCCAGCCTGTTAAGTTGGGGAGCAGTCTGGGACTTGTTAAAGGTGCAGGGATTATGGACTTGGGAGGAGTCTGCTCTTCCCATAAACATATTAGAGTTGAGAGCGATTTACAATTCTCTGATAACTTGGCCTCACTTGGCTTTAGCACAATTTATCAGATTTCAGTCGGACAATATCACCTCTGTGGCTTACATCAACCAGCAGGGAGAAACTCTGAGTTCCTTAGCCATGAGGGAGGTGGCTTGGATTATTCAGTGGGCAGAAGTCCTCGATTGTTGTCTATCTGCAATCCACATTCCAGGAGTGGACAATTGGGAAGCGGATTTTCTGAGCAGACAGACTTTTCATCCCGGGGAGTTGGCTCTCCATCCGGAGGTGTTCTCCAGGTTAACCCTCAAATGGGGGATGCCGGAGTTGGATCTGATGGCATCTCGGCAGAACGCCAAACTTCCAAGGTACAGTTCAAGGTCAAGAGATCCGTAGGCCACTCTGATAGATGCTCTGGCAGTGCCTTGGAGGTTCGGTCTAGTTTATCTGTTTCCTCCGTTTGCTCTTCTTCCACGAGTCATTGCTTGTAGTAAGCTCCTCTTCCACAACTAAAGGACTGTTCACTATATTAGACAACACAGCCCTCTCTGACACTGCCACCCCGAACTGATATCCTCAACATCTTCACTTAATCTGGCAAATCTATTGGGGTGTACCAGCTCAGAACTGGCCTGTCTCTTCTGCTTACCTTTACCTCGCCCTCTGACTGTGACCCAGCTAGATCCTGGAGTCTCCTCATCTGAATCCTCCCCATTCCCACTGCTGGAACCATTAACAACCAGCTCAGTCCTATCCATTTCCCTTTTAAGTGTCTGAATTTCATGTAGTGTTGCAATTCGTTCCTCCAGAGCTCCAATACGAGTTTCTAAAGAGACAATATGCTCACACTTGCCACAAACATATAATCCCAGAAGCGGCTGCTCCAGTGATGCAAACATGTGGCAAGCTGTACACTGAAGGAGATTCTCACACATTCTTAATAAAAGGTTTAACTTTAAAATATAAAATAATTATATTTCCCCTTGGTTACTCCAAATCCTTGTTTGCCTAACTACCTTGTTTAGCTAACTGCTTATCTAACTTTAACAGATAATAAAGGCAGCAGACCCTCTCAGACTCCAAGAGTTACTGTGCTAAATGTATTGTCTAGGTAGGCCCAAACAGGTTAAAATAATCCCTCCCCTAATTACCCACACAGGAAACAAAAATAAAAAAAATAAACTTTAAAAAAAATTAATTTTTTTTACGGCTGTTGCTGTCTGTTTCAAATTTCACACCTTTTATTCTTGTCTGTGCTTTTCCGGATGTACTGGTCATGACATGTGATCCTTGTGTTTCAGTTATACGGAACAGATCGGCATCTCTGTGTTGTTGCTGCAGTCTGACTTAGTGTATGTGCAGTTGCCTGTCAGTCTCTGTGTTGTTGCTGCAGTTGGACTTAATGTATGTGCAGTTGCCTGTCAGTCTCTGTGTTGTTGCTGCAGTCTGACTTAGTGTATGTGCAGTTGCCTGTCAGTCTCTGTGTTGTTGCTGCAGTTTGACTTAATGTATGCCGGAGTTGGATCTGATGGCATCTCGGCAGAACGCCAAACTTCCAAGGTACAGTTCAAGGTCAAGAGATCCGTAGGCCACTCTGATAGATGCTCTGGCAGTGCCTTGGAGGTTCGGTCTAGTTTATCTGTTTCCTCCGTTTGCTCTTCTTCCACGAGTCATTGCTTGTATCAAACAGAAGAGCTTGTCGGTAATTCTAATAGCTCCTGCATGGCCTCACAGGATCTGGTATGCAGACCTAGTGAACATGTCGTCTCTGCCTCCTTGGAGTCTGCCTCTGAGGAAGGACCTTCTTACTCAGGGTCTTTTCTTCCATACAAATCTCATTTTTCTGAAACTGACTGCTTGGAGATTGAATGCTTAGTTTTGTCTAAGCGTGGTTTTTCTGAATCAGTTATTGAGAACATGATTTAAGCTCTCAAGCCTGTTACTCGGAAGATTTACCATAAGGCTTGGTGTATACCTTTATTGGTTTGAATCTAAGGGCTACTCTTGGAGTAGGGTTAGGATTCCTAGAATGTTATCTTTTCTCCAGGAAGGTCTGGAGAAAGGTCAGATTTCTGCTTTATCTATTCTATTGCATAAGCTTTTGGCAGTCGTGACAGATTCTTAATCAGGCCTTGGATTAAGAATAGAATCAAGCCTGTGTTTAAGTCAGTTATTCCTCCTTGGAGTCTTAACCTTGTTCTTAAGGTTTTGCAGCAAGCTCCGTTTGAGCCAATGCATTCCATAGATATTAAATTATTATCTTGGAAGGTTTTGTTTCTTGTTGCTATCTCCTCTGTGAGGAGAGTTTCAGAACTCTCGGCTTTGCAGTATGATTCTCCTTACCTTATCTTTCATGCGGATAAGATGGTCCTATGTACTAGGTTGGGTTTTCTTCCTAAAGTGGTTTCGGTTAGAAATACTAATCAGGAAATTGTTGTTCCTTCTCTCTGTATCAATCCCTCTTTTCATAAGGAGCGTCTGTTGCACAACTTGGATGTAGTGCGTGCTTTAAAACTCTATTTACAGGTGACTAAGGATTTTCGCCAGTCTTCTGCCCTTTTTGTTTGTTTCTCAGGAAAGCATAAGGGTCAGAAGGCTACTGCTACTTCTCTTTCCTTTTGGTTGAGAACTATGATTTGTTTTGCTTATGAGACTGCTGGACACAGTTACAGCTCATTCCACTACGGCTGTCTCGTCTTCTTGGGCTTTCAAAAATGAAGCTTCTGTGGAATAGATTTGCAAAGCTGCAACTTGGTCCTCTCTGCACACTTTTTCTAAATTTTCTAAATTTGATACTTTTGCCTCAGCTGAGGCTTCTTTTGGGAGGAAGGTTTGTCAAGCGGTGGTGCCTTCTGTTTAGGTCCACCTGTCTTTTTCCCTCCCTAGTCTTCCGTGTCCTCTAGCTTGGGTATTTGTTCCCACTAGTAATTGATGACATCGTGGACTCACCATATTTTAGGAAAGAAAACATAATTTATTCTTACCTGATAAATGTATTTCTTTCCGGATATGGTGAGTCCATGACCCCACCCTTATATTTAAGATAGTTATTTTTTACTAAACCTCAGGCACCTCTACACCTTTTGTATTATTCCTTTTTCTATTTCCCTTCGGTTGAATGACTGGGGATTATGGGAAGGGGAGTGGTATTTAACAGCTTTGCTATGGTGCTCTTTGTCGCCTAATGCTGGACAGGAGAGATGTTCCCACTAGTAATTAATGACGTCGTGGACTCACCATATCCGGAAATAAATAAATTTATCAGGTAAGCATAAATTATGTTTTTTAGGGCTATTGGTAGTTAAGCATTAGATTAGGTGGTGTTTTTATTTTGGGATTGAGTTTAATTTTTTTTATTTTTGATAATTTGGTTTATTATTTTATGTGATGTTAGAATTTTAAATTTTTTGTAATCTTAGATTCATTTAATCTTAGTTTTTTTTATTTTTAAGAAATGTTAGTTTTTTTATTTTGTTTGTAACATTTTTAATTTAGGTAATTGGGGTTAATTTAGGGGGTGTTAGGTTAGAGCGTTTAGTAATTTACGGCTAGATCACGAGTTTTGCGTGATGAGGGGCGCGGTACTAACTTGCACGTTATTGTCACCGCTCACTTCGCTACAGCGCTGGTATTACAGGTTTACAAAAACCCAGCGTTATCAGGCAAAAAGTGAGCTTAGAGCAAAATTGAGCTCCATACCGCACTCCAATACCAGCGCTGCTGAAAGCTGCGGTGAGCTGGTTTTACGTGCTTGTGCACAATTTCCCCATAGACATCAATGGGGAGAGCCGGCTGAAAAAAGTCTAACACCTGCAAAAAAGCAGCGTAAAGCTCAGTGACGCAGCCCCATTGATTCCTATGGGGAAACAAAATGTATGTTTACACCTAACACCCTAACATAAACCCCTAAACACCCTAATCGTACACTTATTAACCCCTAATCTGCCACCCCCGACATCGCCAACACCTACATTATACTTATTAACCCCTAATCTGCCACTCCGGACATAGTTGCCACTATAATAAACATATTAACCCCTAAACCGCCGCACTCCCGCATCACAAACACTAGTTAAATAATATTAACCCCTAATCTGCTGCCCCTAACATCGCCGCCACCTACCTACATTTATTAACCCTTAATCCGCCGCCCCCAACGTCGCCGCCACTATACTAAATTTATTAACCCCTAAACCTAAGTCTAACCCTAACACCCTCTAACTTAAATATAATTAAAATAAATCTAAATAAAACCTACTATCATTACCTAAATAATTCCTATTTAAAACTTAATACTTACCTGTAAAATAAAGCCTAAGATAGCTACAATATAACTAATAGTTGCATTGTAGCCAGCTTAGGGTTTATTTTTATTTCACAGGCAAGTTTGTATTTATTTTAACTAGGTAGACTAGTTAGTAAATCATTATTAACTATTTACTAACTACCTAGCTAAAATAAATACAAATTTACCTGTAAAATAAAACCTAACCTGTCTTACACTAACACCTAACATTACACTACAATTAAATAAATTACATTTATTAAATACAATTACCTAAATTACAAAAAACAAACACTAAATTACACAAAATAAAAAAAGAAATGATCAAATATTTAAACTTATTAGACCTAATCTAATAGCCCAATCAAAATAAAAAAGTCCCCCCAAAAAAAAACAAAAAACATAGCCTAAACTAAACTACCAATAGCCCTTAAAACGGCCTTTTGCGGGGCATTGCCCCAAATAAATCAGCTCTTTTACCTGTAAAAAAAATACAAACAACCCCTCAACAGTAAAACCCACCACTCACACAACCAACCCCCCAAATAAAATCCTAACTAAAAAATCCTAAGCTCCCCATTGCCCTGAAAAGGGCATTTGGATGGGCATTGCCCTTAAAAGGGCATTTAGCTCTTTTTCAATTGCCCAAACCCCTAATCTAAAAATAAAACCCACTGGTGACTCCAGAAATTTGTATTTACTCACATTTCTGGACATCACTAGTTTATTTGACTTACGCCACTTTATGAACTGCCGGCAGGGTTTATGTGATAGCCCGATGTGCGAGGTAAAATTACGGGCTACGCGGGTTTCAGTGACTTTGTGTATTCTAATGTATCCAGCAATAGTGTCTCTGCCCTTGTTTTTACTATAAATCTCTCTCCAGTTGTTATTATGTTGGTGCCAATCTGTATAGAGTGGATTGTTAGGGTTAACACAGCCAAGAAGTTAATCTTATCAATAGTATAGCAGCCAGGGGATAGTTCTATCAATAACCTAGTGCTAGTTCTTACTTAAAAGGGGGGGAAAGTGCAAAATGAAAATAATGTGTTGTATAGTTATACTACTGCTTTCATATCACTGTTTGGGTTAAACACATAGTTAGAGTAAGCTCCAGAGCAGCAATGTGCTGCTGGGAGCTAGCTGAACACATTGGGTGGCAGTGAAAAGAAGAATATACTATATATGCAGCCCCCAGTAGTGCCTACCTAGATATGCTTTTCAATAAAGGATAAAAAAATTGCAAAGTATCGGCTAGATTTAGAGCGTTAAGGGGTCCTAACGCTGCTTTTGGCCGGCCGCTGGTATTTAGAGTCAGGCAGGAAAGGGTCTAACGCTCACTTTCAAGCCGCGACTTTTCCATACCGCAGATCCCCTTACGCCAATTGCGTATCCTATCTTTTCAATGGGATCTGCCTAACGCCGGTACTTGGCTGAAGTGAGTGGTAGACCCTCTACCGACAAGACTCCAGCCGCAGAAAAAAGTCAGTAGTTAAGAGCTTTCTGGGCTAACGCCGGTTTATAAAGCTCTTAAATACTGTGCTCTAAAGTACACTAACACCCATAAACTACCTATGTACCCCTAAACCGAGGTCCCCCCACATCGCCGCCACTATAATAATTTTTTTAACCCCTAATCTGCCGACCACACACCGCTGCCACCTACGTTATACTTATGAACCCCTAATCTTTTGCCCCTAACACCGCCGACCCCTATATTATTAACCCCTAATCTGCCTCCCCAATGTCGCCGCTACCTTAACAACACTTATTAACCCCTAATCTGCCGACCGGACCTCGCTGCCACTATAATAAATGTATTAACCCCTAAACACTCGCACTACCGCCTCGCAAACCCTATAATAAATAGTATTAACCCCTAATCTGCCCTCCCTAACATTGCCGCCACCTCATTTCAAGTATTAACCCCTAATCTGCCGACCGGACCTCGCCGCTACTCTAATAAATGTATTAACCCCTAAAGCTAAGTCTAACCCTAACCCTAACACCCCCCTAAATTAAATATAATTTTAATCTAACAAAATAAATTAAATGTTATTAACTAAAGTATTCCTATTTAAAACTAAATACTTACCTGTAAAATAAACCCGAATATAGCTACAATATAACAAATAATTATATTGTAGCTATTTTAGGATTTATATTTATTTTACAGGCAACTTTGTATTTATTTTAACTAGGTACAATAGCTATTAAATAGTTATTAACTATTTAATAGCTACCTAGTTAAAATAATTACAAAATTACCTGTAAAATAAATCCTAACCTAAGTTACAATTAAACCTAACACTACACTAGCAATAAATTAATTAAATAAATTACCTACAATTACCTACAATTAAATAAACTAAACTAAATTACAAAAACAAACAAACACTAAATTACAAAAAATAAAAAAAAGATTACAATAATTTTAAGCTAATTACACCTACTCTAAGCCCCCTAATAAAATAACAAAGCCCCCCAAAATAAAAAAATTACCCTACCCTAATTTAAATTACAAAAGTTAACAGGCTCTATTAAGCCTTAAAAGGGCTTTTTGCGGGGCATGCCGCAGAGTAATCAGCTCTTTTGCCTGTAAAAAAACCACAATACCACCCCCCAACATTACAACCCATCACTCACATACCCCTACTCTAACCCAAACCCCCCTTAAATAAACCTAACACTACCCCCCTGAAGATTTCCCTACCTTGAGTCGTCTTCACCCAACCGGGCCGAAGTCTTCATCCGATGGGGCAGAAGAGGACATCCAGACCGGCAGAAGTCTTCATCCTATCTGGGCAGAAGAGGACATCTGGACCGGCAGACATCTTCATCCAAGCGGCATCTTCTATCTTCATCCATCCGACGAGGAGCGGCTCCATCTTCAAGACCTCCGGCGCAGAGCATCCTCCTTCCCCAATGACTACCCGACGAATTAAGGTTCCTTTAAGTGACGTCATCCAAGATGGCGTCCCTCGAATTCCGATTGGCTTCTATCAGCCTATCGATAGGATTCTA
Source organism: Bombina bombina (assembly GCF_027579735.1). Taxonomy (NCBI): domain Eukaryota; kingdom Metazoa; phylum Chordata; class Amphibia; order Anura; family Bombinatoridae; genus Bombina; species Bombina bombina. The sequence continues at coordinate 21,906,542 of NC_069500.1, forward strand.
TCAGCCAATCGGAATTAAGGTAGGAAAAATCTGATTGGCTGATTGAATCAGCCAATAAGATTCAAGTTCAATCCGATTGGATGATCCAATCAGCCAATCAGATTGAGCTCACATTCTATTGGCTGTTCTGATCAGCCAATAGAATGCAAGCTCAATCTGATTGGCTGATTCAATCAGCCAATCAGATTTTTCCTACCTTAATTCGATTGGCTGATAGAATCCTATCAGCCAATCGGAATTCGAGGGACGCCATCTTGGATGACGTCACTTAAAGGAACCTTCATTCGTCGGGTAGTTGTCGGGGAAGGAGGATGTTAAATCTTCAGGGGGGTAGTGTTAGGTTTATTTAAGGGGGGTTTGGTTTAGAGTAGGGGTATGTGGGTGGTGGGTTGTAATGTTGGGAGGTGGTATTGTGTTTTTTTTTAAAGGCAAAAGAGCTGATTACTTTGGGACATGCCCCGCAAAAAGCCCTTTTAAGGGCTGGTAATAGAGCTGTTAACTTTTGTAATTTAGATTAGGGTAGGGTAATTTTTTTATTTTGGTGGGCTTTGTTATTTTATTAGAGGGCTTAGAGTAGGTGTAATTAGCTTAAAATTCTTGTAATCTTTTTTTATTTTTTTGTAATTTAGTGTTTGTTTGTTTTTGTAATTTAGTTTAGTTTATTTAATTGTAGGTAATTGTAGGTAATTTATTTAATTAATTTATTGCTAGTGTAGTGTTAGGTTTAATTGTAACTTAGGTTAGGATTTATTTTACAGGTAATTTTGTAATTATTTTAACTAGGTAGCTATTAAATAGTTAATAACTATATTTAATAGCTATTGTACCTAGTTAAAATAAATACAAAGTTGCCTGTAAAATAAATATAAATCCAAAGATAGCTACAATATAATTATTCGTTATATTGTAGCTATATTAGGGTTTATTTTACAGGTAAGTATTTAGTTTTAAATAGGAATACTATAGTTAATAATATTTAATTTATTTCGTTAGATTAAAATTATATTTAACTTAGGGGGGTGTTAGGGTTAGGGTTAGACTTAGCTTTAGGGGAAAATACATTTATTATAGTGGCGGCGAGGTCCAGTCGGCAGATTAGGGGTTAATAAGTGTAGGTAAGGTAGCGGCGACGTTGGGGGGGCAGATTAGGGGTTAATAAATATAATACAGGGGTCGGCGATGTTGGGGGCAGCAGATTAGGGGTACATAGGGATAATAGGTGGCGACGGTGTCCGGATCGGCAGATTAGAGGTTAATTGTGTAATGCAGGTGTCAGCGATGTTGGGGGCAGCAGATTAGGGGTTAATAAGTGTAAGGTTAGGGGTGTTTAAACTCAGGGTTCATGTTAGGGTGTTAGGTGCACACTTAGAAAGTGTTTCCCCATAGGAAACAATGGGGCTGCGTTGGGAGCTGAACGCTGCTTTTTTGCAGGTGTTAGGTTTTTTTTCAGCCAAAACTGCCCGATTGTTTCCTATGGGGGAATCGTGCATGAGCACGATTTAGCTGCTTACCGCTACAGTAAGCAACGCTGGTATTGAGGGTTGAAGTGGTGGTACATTAGGCTCAACGCACCCTTTTTGGAGCCTAACGCAGCCCTTCAGACAACTCTAAATACCAGCATTGTCTTAAGGTTACGTTTGGAAAAAAAGCGGCGTTAGCTACGCAGGTCTTTACCAACAAAACTCTAAATCTAGCCGCATATTTGATAATAGAAGTAAATTTTAAAGTCTCTCAAATTTGCTGCTCTGTCTCAACCATGAATGTTTAATTTTTACTTTCGTGTCCCTTTAACCCTATGAGGCCTATTTATCAAGCTATCAACCGCAAATAAGCTGGAATTCTGCAGCGTAATTGTGGCGAGCTTGATTCAACCTATTTATCAAAGCCTACAGAACGGCAAAAGTTGAAATTTGTGACGTAACATACGATCCGCCGGTCTCAGTCGATGCTTACATCACTACAGATGTTCCGAATACACATTCGGCACTATCTGACTACTTTTGCAAGTTATCAACTTTCTAACAGGTACGCTCGCCACTATTCCGGTCCAGCGTACCTGCTTTTCAATCCACCATTCTGGAGGCCACGGATGCCATAGGAATCAATGGGAGTCTGAAAGCAGCAAAAGCTTATGTTCAATGCTGCCAGATATCCCATTAATTTCTATGGTAGAAAACCAGTAAAGTTTACACCTAACACCCTAACATAAGCCCCGAGTCTAAACACCCCTAATCTGCCGCCCCCGACATCGCCGCTATCTACATAATGCTATTAACCCCTATTCTGCCGCTCCCAGTCCCCACAACAACTAAATAAATGTAATAACCCCTAAACCCCTGGCCTCCCACATAACTACCACTTACTAAACCTATTAACCCCTAAACCGCCAGCCCCCCACATTGCCATAAACTAAATTAAGCTATTAACCCCTAAACCTAACAACCCGCTAACTTTACATTAAATATTAACTCATCCCTATCTTATAATAAATGTAAACTTACCTTTAGAATTAAAATAAACTATATTAAACTATTAATTAACCTACCCTAACTATTATACTAAAATTACAATAAACTATATTAAACTATTAATTAACCTACCCTAACTATTATACTAAAATTACATTAAACTAATAATTAATCTACCCTTACTGTTATACTAAAATTACATTAAACTAATAATTAATCTACCCTATTATACTAAAATTACAATAAACTATATTAAACTATTAATTAACCTACCCTAACTGTTATACTAAAATTACATTCAACTACAAATTAAATTAACTATATTACATATTTAAAAACCTAACCCTACTCAAATTATTTAAATCTACAATAAAGAATTACTAAGTTACAAAAAAATAACAACTAAGGTACCAAAAAATAAAAAACACTAAATTACACAAAATAAAATATAAATGATCAAATATTTAAACTAATTACACCTAATCTAATAGCCCTATCAAAATAAAAAAGCCCCCCCAAAGTAAAAAAACCCTAGCCTACAATAAACTACCAATGGCCCTTAAAAGGGCCTTTAGCGGGGCATTGCCCCAAAGAAATCAGCTCTTTTACCTGTAAAATAAAATACAAACACCCCCCCCGATGGAAAAAATCCTATCGGCTGTTGCAATCAGCCAATAGGATTGAGCTTGCATTCTATTGGCTGATTGGAATAGCCAATAGAATGCAAGCTCAATCCTATTGGCTGATTGGATCAACCAATAGGATGAAATCTCAATCCTATTGGCTGATTGCAATAGCCAATATGATTTTTTCCACCTTAATTCCTATTGGCTGATAGAATTCTATTAGTCAATTGGAATCTAAGAGACGCCATCTTGGCCATCCTGGATGACGTCATTTAAAGAAAACTTCATTCTTCTGCGGCGATCGTAAGAAGAGGATGCTCCACGCCGATATCTTGAAATTGGAGCCGCTCCACGCCGGATGGATGAAGATAGAAGATGCCGTCTGGATGAAGACTTCTGCCGGCTTCGCTGAGGACTTCTGCCGCTTGGATGAGGATGGATGTCGGGTCTTCGAAAACTGTAAGTGGATCTGCGAGGGTTAGTGTTAGGTTTTTTTAAGGGTTTATTGGGTGGGTTTTAATTTTAGGCTAGGTACTTTGGGTGGAAAAAGAGCTAAATGCCCTTTTAAGGGCAATGCCCATCCAAATGCCCTTTTCAGGGCAATGGGGAGCTTAGGTTTTTTAGATAGGTTTTTATTTGGGGGGTTTGGTTGTGTGGGTGGTGGGTTTTACTGTTGGGGGGTTGTTTGTATTTTTTTACAGGTAAAAGAGATGATTTCTTTGGGGCAATGCGCCGCAAAAGGCCCTTTTAAGGGCCATTGGTAGTTTATTGTAGGCTAGGGTTTTTTATTTTGGAGGGGGGCTTTTTTTATTTTGATAGGGCTATTAGATTAGGTGTAATTAGTTTAAATATTTGATAATTTAATTTTTATTTGTGTAACTTAGTGTTTTTTATTTTTTGTAACTTAGTGTTTTTTATTTTGTGTAACTTAGTGTTTTTTATTTTTTGTAACTTAGTGTTTTTTATTTTGTGTAACAGTCATTTTTAATTGTAGAATTAAATAACTTGAGTAGGGTTAGGTTTTTAAATATGTAATATAGTTAATTTAATTGTTAGTTTAATGTAATTTTAGTATAATAGGGTAGATTAATTATTAGTTTAATATAGTTTAATGTAATTTTAGTATAATTGGGTAGATTAATTATTAGTTTAATATAGTTTAATGTAATTGCAGGATAATAGTTAGGGTAGGTTAATTAGTAGTTTAATATAGTTTATTTTAATTCTAAAGGTAAGTTTAAATTTATTATAAGATAGGAATGAGTTAATATTTAATGTAAAGTTATCAGGTTGTTAGGTTTAGGGGTTAATAGCTGAATTTAGTTTATGGCGATGTGGGGGGCTGGCAGTTTAGGGGTTAATAGGTTTAGTAGTTATGTGGGAAGCCAGGGGTTTTAGGGGTTAATACATTTAGTTAGTTGCGGCGGTGTCGGGGAGCGGAGGGATAAGGGTTAATAACTTTATTAGAGTTGCGGTGGGCTCCGGGAGCAGAGGGATAGGGGTAAATACTTTTATTAGAGTTGCGGTGGGATAGGGGTTAATAACTTTATTTAGTTGCGGTGGGCTCCGGGAGCGGAGGGATAGGGGTTAATAACTTTATTAGAGTTGCAGTGGGCTCCGGGAGCGGCGGGATAGGGGTTAATAACTTTTTCAGCATTGCAGTGGGCTCCGGGAGCGGCGGGATAGGGGTTAATAACTTTTTTAGAGTTGCGGTGGGCTCCGGGAGCAGCGGGATGGGGGTTAATAACTTTATTTAGTTGTGGCAGGTTCCGGGAGCTAAACATTTTAGTATAGTGGCGGTGTTTAGTGACAGAGTATAAATAAAGTTGGGAAAAAGCTGAAGAGCAGTGAGATCGATGACTGTTAGTTAACAACAGTCTGCTGTTCATCGCCCCGTACTTGGTGAGCAGATTTTTGACAGCTTTTTTAATAAATAAGGAGAGCGTATTCAGGTCTGCGGCCGAGATGTTAGGCGAGCGTATGGGTGCCTGCAAATGCAGCATAGTTGACGGCTTGATAAATAGGCCTCTATAAGTTATTTAGCTAAACCAGTATTTAATTGGTGCATTTGTGATCAACACCAGTTTTTTTGGCCAAATAGAGAAGATTGTGCTTCTTCCATTACCCCCACAGATAAATAAATGAGGAAATTAAAATGAATCTACAACATGTTACACAGTGCTTGCTTAGATGAGAACACAAGGTCATATAAAATTGGCCACAGCAATGGAGGCCACAGATTTTATTTCAACCAGACTTTTCAAGTGGTATATCCCTGAACTGCTCTTGTAAAAAACCATGTAAATTGTGCTAAATGACAGAATATGATTTGAAACAAATGTTCTTTAATTCCATATTTAATTCCTATGTAAAATGACTATAATCTCCCTCAAGGGCCAAGGTCTGTCCTTTATTGTGCGGTCATGTATTTAGAATCAATATGCTCTAAATACAGAATTTGTTTTGCACCTTTCAATAGAGAACAAGAGGCTCACACGAAGTGAAGTGTCTGTGCTACGCTTCTGGATAATATTACCACTAAATAACTACAGAATTCCACTGGCATTATTCAGTGCTGATTTCAACCTTTTAAGTCCCTGGGTAAATTCACCAAATGGTAACCGTTTATTAGTCAGACGGAGGTCTGATTTAGTACTTAGCTACAGCTTATATCCACTAAGATCTTATCTGCAAGCGTTTGTGGGCTGAATTCATATCTGTTAATGACTAACATAATGTCCCATCCCAGACTCTTATGAGGGTTAAGCACAAGATTTATATATTGATTCCTCATAGGAGAATTCCCGCTGGGTACATAAAGCGAGAATGATATTCATCATCAGTTTAACATAATCTCTAGAACATTTTATCGTCCTGACATTATGGGAGATGTTTATTGTCACTGGAAAAGGGAGATGATGGATCAAGATAATATTAACTGTCTTTAGCCTTTCCCTGAACTTGCACAGTAAATATTGTGAGTATGCGAGCATGGCGGGGAACTCTGCCTGCACGCAATATGGTTCTCATCAGGAACTAAGCACCAGTGGAAATATTGCCACTACACCACTGACGCAGCATCAGTGAATCGCCTTGAGATCCTGTGTTGCAATACCTTGTAGCTTTCCATATGGCTCTCATCAGGAACTATGCACCAATGGAAATATTGCCTCTACACCTCTAACACATAATTAGTGAAAAGCGTCGGGATACTGTGTTGCAATATCTTGTAGCTTTCCATATGGCTCTCATCAGGAACTATGCACCAACAGAAATATTGGCACTGCAGCACTGACGCAGCATCAGTGAAACGCATTGGTATCCTGTGTTGCAATACCTTGTAGCTTTTCATATAGATCTCATCAAGAATTATGCACCAATGGAGATATTGCCACTACACCCCTGATGCAGCATCAGTGAAATGCGTTGGAATCTTGGGCTGCAATACCTTGTAGCTTTTCATTAGCTATTCTGAGAAGTTTTTGCAAACCTTTGCTAATTGGTATTGTGGAATAGATATGCTGCAGCAATGTTTGTTTTAGATAAGCGACTGTTAAATGGGTTCATTCTAATGCTACAGTTACATCATTTTAATATGACTGACCCTGGGATGAGGTTAAATGCAGAGGTAAAGTACAGCTCAGGCATTTCAAGCTAAGAATTTTTTTTTTTTAAAAAGATGAATAATATTTTGTGAAATGAAACTTATATGGAATTCAAATTTCCGCATCCATAAATATAGTATTATTGGAACAAAACCAAACAATTTATTTTCAACTTATAATAGACATGCTAACCTGCCTGTGTTAAAAGTTTACTTAGAGTGGTGTTTGCTCGCCACTTGTATTCTGGCCCATATGCGTTTCGTTTTCACAAAATGAGTATCTAAACAAATGCACAAATTATTTTATGAAAAATTAATAAATACTGAAAAAAATGTTAGTATTCATTACTTTAAAGGGTTAAATACTTACCTCTAGCGCGATGGAGAGCCGCACTAATCCTAAAACTTTTTCACAGGTCCGTAATAAGAGGCTTAGCACGATGGATACCAGAGCCTGCGTTAAAGCATAAGGTCCTTTAGTGCAGGTTCCTGGATCCTCTGCGCTAAACCTTCTATAAGCGGGGCCCGGGGGATTAGGCCGGCTCTCAAGCACGCTAGAGGGTTTAATGCCACAGGTGAACATTTTTACAAAATAACATTTACATTTGTTTAATGAAAACTTCCCTGAATATTCAGTATTGGAATACCGAATAGTGCAGCAGATGAATATTCGGAAAACTAATTTTTCCTAATATTTTTTTCAAAAGATTTGTCTGAAACAAATGTTTTGCTGCTGCCCATGTCTAGATTTAACAGCATGAATATATTAACTACATGTTTCTGCTCTGTACATTCGCTCGTTAGTTTATTTAATTAAGGGGCAGCTTTTGTTGGAACCAATACAAAGAAACAGTATAGAGATTTTAGTATAAAAGTTTAGTTATACCAAGTTAACGCTTTAAATGCTGAGCCGTTTTCACTCATGTGCTGAGCTGTTTTGCAGTTTTTAGATGCTGGTCACATTTTGGTCCTACGGTAGGCTGTGTCAAGTTCTACAAAAACTGTGTGAGAACTCACCAAGACTTCCACCTCCCTCACAATTAATATTGTTACATACACACACACACACTGTAGTTATATGTATACTAGTCCTAAAGCCCATTCACATGGGCCATTTTTTGCAGGGTACAGCGGTCCCACCCCTTGCGCTCTCTCCCTCCCCCTCTCTTTTGCTCTCTCCCCCCTCTCTTTTGCGCTTTCTCTCCCCCTCTCTTTTGAGCTCTCTCTCTCCCCCTCTCTTTTGCACTCTCTCTCCCCTTCTTTTGTGCTCTCTCCCTCTCCCCCCCTCTTTTGCGCTCTCTCTCTCCCCCTCTCTTTTGCTCTCTCTCCCCCTCTCTTTTGCGCTTTCTTTCCCCCTCTCTTTTGAACTCTCTCTCTCCACCTCTCTTTTAAGCTCTCTCTCTCCCCCTCTCTTTTGAGCTCTCTCTCTCCCCCTCTCTTTTGAGCTCTCTCCCCCCTCTCTTTTGTGCTCTCTCTCCCCCCTCTTTTGCGCTCTCTCTCTCCCCTCTCTTTTGTGCTCTCTCTCTCCCTCTCTTTTGTGCTCTCTCTCCCCCTCTCTTTTGTGCTCTCTCTCTCACCCCTCTCTTTTGCGCTCTCTCTCTCACCCCTCTCTTTTGTGCTCTCTCTTCCCCCTCTCTTTTGCGCTCTCTCTCTCTCTCCCCTCTCTCTCTCCTCCCCCCTCTCTCTATCCCCCCCTCTCTCTCTTTCCCCCTCTCTTTTGATCTCTCTCTCCCCTTTTTTTTTTTGCTCTCTCTCCCCCTCTCTTTTGCTGTCTCTCTCCCTCTCTTGTGCTCTCGTTATCTCCCCTCTTGATTTCTCTCTCCCCTCTTGATCTATCTCTCCCCTCTCTTTTGCGCTCTCTCTCTCCCCCCTCTCTTTTGCGCTCCCCCCCTCCCCTCTCTTTTGAACTCTCTCTTCCCCTCTCTTTTGAGCTCTCTCTCTCCCCCTCTCTTTTGCACTCTCTCTCCCCCCCTCTTTTGCGCTCTCTCTCTCCCCCTCTCTTTTGCGCTCTCTCCCCCTCTCTTTTGTGCTCTCTCTCTCACCCCTCTCTTTTGTGCTCTCTCACCCCTCTCTTTTGCTCTCTCTCTCCCCCCTCTCTTTTGTGCTCTCTCTCCCCCCTCTCTTTTGCGCTCTCTCTCTCTCCCCTCTCTCTCCTCCCCCTCTCTCTCTTCTCCCCCTCTCTCTCTCCCCCACTCTCTCTCTCTCTTCCCCCTCTCTTTTGATCTCTCACTCCCCTTTCTTTTGCTCTCCCTCCCCCTCTCTTTTGCTGTCTCTCTCCCTCTCTTGTGCTCTCTTTATCTCCCCTCTTGATCTCTCTCTCCCCTCTTGATCTCTCTCTCACCTTTCTTATCTTTTCTCTACCCCCTCTCTCCCCTCTTTTGAGCTGTTTTGAGCTCTCAGTCTGTATGGACTTTCACAGGCCGCCTGGCCCCGCCCCATTCAGCTCGGCCACGCCCCTTCTTGTCCCTTCACACTCGACCAAGCCCCCTTCATGCTCGGTCATGCCCCCGCTCGGCCCCGCCCACTTCTGCTCACACTTCAGAGACTTAGGGATTGTAAGGCCAGGTGTGTTTGTCCTTGTGCTGTCTCTATTGCAGCTTCGGACAAACACACTTGGCCTTTTATAGTATAGGATAATCTACACACTCTGGGTAATGAAAGCAAATTAAAACCAATGAAGGGTTGAATAGTAGACATGTGCATTTTATTTAATTCTGAATCGAAATTCAGACGAATTTGTCAAATTCGGTGCTTCGGGTCGATTCGAATTTCCGAATTACTGTAGCACCGAAACTAACGAATAAATCCGAATTAGTTCAGATTTATTCATTACATTCAGATGGCCATGGACTAATCACAATTACACTAGTATTGTACAGTATATTAGGTTATATCACTCTGCTATGGGTTACACCTAATATTACAGTACATAATACTAGTCTAATACACAGCACATCCCACCTAACACATACCGAACTTCCGAATTTACAAATCAAATCCGAACCGAATACATCCGAATTTCTTCGAATCCTAATGAATCTGAAACAAATGCATTCGAATGTATCCGAATTTGAATCGATCCGAAAACAAAATTTTTAGTAAAAAAGTTTAGTTATACCAAGTTTAACTGCTGAGCTGTTTTCACTCATATGCTGAGCTGTTTTGCAGTTTTTAGATGCTGGTCACATTTTGGTCCTACGGTAGGCTGTGTCAAGTTCTACAAAAACTGTGTGAGAACTCACCAAGACTTCCACCTCCCTCACAATTAATATTGTTACATACATACACACACACACACTGTAGTTATATGTATACTAGTCCTAAAGCCCATTCACATGGGCCATTTTTTGCAGGGTACAGCGGTCCCACCCCTTGCGCTCTCTCCCTCCCTCTCTCTTTTGCGCTTTCTCTCCTCCCTCTCTTTTGCACTTTCTCTCCCCCTCTCTTTTGAGCTCTCTCTCTCCCCCTCTCTTTTGCGCTCTCTCCCCCTCTCTTTTGCGCTTTCTTTCCCCCTCTCTTTTGAGCTCTCTCTCTCCCCTCTCTTTTGCTCTCTCTCCCCCTCTCTTTTGCGCTTTCTTTCCCCCTCTCTTTTGAGCTCTCTCTCTCCACCTCTCTTTTGAGCTCTCTCTCTCCCCCTCTCTTTTGCGCTCTCTCCCCCTCTTTTGCGCTCTCTCCCTCTCCCCCCCTCTTTTGTGCTCTCTCTCTCACCCCTCTCTTTTGCGCTCTCTCTCTCACCCCTCTCTTTTGTGCTCTCTCTTCCCCCTCTCTTTTGCGCTCTCTCTCTCCCCTCTCTCTCTCCTCCCCCCTCTCTCTATCCCCCCCTCTCTTTCTTTCCCCCTCTCTTTTGATATCTCTCTCCCCTTTTTTTTTTGCTCTCTCTCCCCCTCTCTTTTGCTGTCTCTCTCCCTCTCTTGTGCTCTCGTTATCTCCCCTCTTGATTTCTCTCTCCCCTCTTGATCTATCTCTCCCCTCTCTTTTGCGCTCTCTCTCTCCCCCCTCTCTTTTGCGCTCCCCCCCTCCCCTCTCTTTTGAACTCTCTCTTCCCCTCTCTTTTGAGCTCTCTCTCTCCCCCTCTCTTTTGCACTCTCTCTCCCCCCCTCTTTTGCGCTCTCTCTCTCCCCCTCTCTTTTGCGCTCTCTCCCCCTCTCTTTTGTGCTCTCTCTCTCACCCCTCTCTTTTGTGCTCTCTCACCCCTCTCTTTTGCTCTCTCTCTCCCCCCTCTCTTTTGTGCTCTCTCTCCCCCCTCTCTTTTGCGCTCTCTCTCTCTCCCCTCTCTCTCCTCCCCCTCTCTCTCTTCTCCCCCTCTCTCTCTCCCCCACTCTCTCTCTCTCTTCCCCCTCTCTTTTGATCTCTCACTCCCCTTTCTTTTGCTCTCCCTCCCCCTCTCTTTTGCTGTCTCTCTCCCTCTCTTGTGCTCTCTTTATCTCCCCTCTTGATCTCTCTCTCCCCTCTTGATCTCTCTCTCACCTTTCTTATCTTTTCTCTACCCCCTCTCTCCCCTATTTTGAGCTGTTTTGAGCTCTCAGTCTGTATGGACTTTCACAGGCCGCCTGGCCCCGCCCCATTCAGCTCGGCCACGCCCCTTCTTGTCCCTTCACACTCGACCAAGCCCCCTTCATGCTCGGTCATGCCCCCGCTCGGCCCCGCCCACTTCTGCTCACACTTCAGAGACTTAGGGATTGTAAGGCCAGGTGTGTTTGTCCTTGTGCTGTCTCTATTGCAGCTTCGGACAAACACACTTGGCCTTTTATAGTATAGGATAATCTACACACTCTGGGTAATGAAAGCAAATTAAAACCAATGAAGGGTTGAATAGTAGACATGTGCATTTTATTTAATTCTGAATCGAAATTCAGACGAATTTGTCAAATTCGGTGCTTCGGGTCGATTCGAATTTCCGAATTACTGTAGCACCGAAACTAACGAATAAATCCGAATTAGTTCAGATTTATTCATTACATTCAGATGGCCATGGACTAATCACAATTACACTAGTATTGTACAGTATATTAGGTTATATCACTCTGCTATGGGTTACACCTAATATTACAGTACATAATACTAGTCTAATACACAGCACATCCCACCTAACACATACCGAACTTCCGAATTTACAAATCAAATCCGAACCGAATACATCCGAATTTCTTCGAATCCTAATGAATCTGAAACAAATGCATTCGAATGTATCCGAATTTGAATCGATCCGAAAACAAAATTTTTAGTAAAAAAGTTTAGTTATACCAAGTTTAACTGCTGAGCTGTTTTCACTCATATGCTGAGCTGTTTTGCAGTTTTTAGATGCTGGTCACATTTTGGTCCTACGGTAGGCTGTGTCAAGTTCTACAAAAACTGTGTGAGAACTCACCAAGACTTCCACCTCCCTCACAATTAATATTGTTACATACACACACACACACACACTGTAGTTATATGTATACTAGTCCTAAAGCCCATTCACATGGGCCATTTTTTGCAGGGTACAGCGGTCCCACCCCTTGCGCTCTCTCCCTCCCTCTCTCTTTTGCGCTTTCTCTCCTCCCTCTCTTTTGCACTTTCTCTCCCCCTCTCTTTTGAGCTCTCTCTCTCCCCCTCTCTTTTGCGCTCTCTCCCCCTCTCTTTTGCGCTTTCTTTCCCCCTCTCTTTTGAGCTCTCTCTCTCCCCCTCTCTTTTGCTCTCTCTCCCCCTCTCTTTTGCGCTTTCTTTCCCCCTCTCTTTTGAGCTCTCTCTCTCCACCTCTCTTTTGAGCTCTCTCTCTCCCCCTCTCTTTTGCGCTCTCTCCCCCTCTTTTGCGCTCTCTCCCCCCCCTCTTTTGTGCTCTCTCTCTCCCCCTCTCTTTTGCTCTCTCTCCCCCTCTCTTTTGCGCTTTCTTTCCCCTCTCTTTTGAGCTCTCTCTCTCCACCCCTCTTTTGAGCTCTCTCTCTCCCCCTCTCTTTTGAGCTCTCTCTCTCCCCCTCTCTTTTGAGCTCTCTCTCTCCATCCTCTCTTTTGTGCTCTCTCTCCCCCCTCTTTTGCGCTCTCTCTCTCCCCCTCTCTTTTGTGCTCTCTCTCTCCCTCTCTTTTGTGCTCTCTCTCCCCCTCTCTTTTGTGCTCTCTCTCACCCCTCTCTTTTGCGCTCTCTCTCACCCCTCTCTTTTGTGCTCTCTCTTCCCCCTCTCTTTTGCGCTCTCTCTCTCTCCCCTCTCTCTCCTCCCCCCTCTCTCCCCCCCCCCTCTCTCTTCCCCCCTCTCTTTTGATCTCTCTCTCCCCTTTCTTTTGCTCTCTCTCCCCCTCTCTTTTGCTGTCTCTCTCCCTCTCTTGTGCTCTCTTTATCTCCCCTCTTGATTTCTCTCTCCCCTCTTGATCTATCTCTCCCCTCTCTTTTTCTGTTCTGTCCAGGGGGAACTTAGTTCCGGAATAGTGCATGAACTCCATTCCTATGCTTTCCCATTGGACTTGACCCCTGACTTTAGGTTATTTGTGACTGTGAAACTCACTCATATTATATTTATTTTTTTCAGGAGACCCAGCAGATTCAAATTATACCATTATTTTGTATCTATATATTACGGCGTGTAAGAAATCTGCACTAGAAAGTGTGAAACAAATCAATTTTTTTATTCTAATTTTAATAAGCAAAGTTATAAATAGTAGTGTGTTTGCTAAACTCTACATTAAAAAGAAGGGGGTTATCCTCATATAAATAAGGGCTTTGGCATAGTTATGTTACTTTGATCTGCACATAGGAGGACATTTATTCACGTCAGGTGATCCCTATTACCACAGTGGTCGCCTGACTATTAACATTAAAGGCTGTGACACACTGCAAACGGAGCGGCGCGCAGCGTGTAGATGCAGCGGTGCGCGCTCAGGTCAGGTTGCATAGCTGAGCGCTCAGAAATGAAAAATTTTAACTTCAGAGGCGATGCGACGCGGTGCAAAGCAGCTGCTTCGCCTCGCACGGCTTGTAGTGTGTCACAGCCTTTATACAGAGGCTTTATTTTTAAGAAGGCCTTATGGGCTTTAAAACAAGCTGTATTGAGGGTCTCAGGCTTTTTTTGATGGATTTTTATATGGGTATATAGATTTTATTTGTTTACAAAAAACTCATTTGAAAGAGCAAGTGATACGCTTTCAAACAGTGGGTGTTGGAGGAGCTTTCAAACTTGGGGGTTCCTAGGGCTTAGGAGAGCTCCTATAAGCCATCCCGGCACTTCTGGGCTTCCTGTTCTTGGTGATGTCACCGGCATTACCAGATTCCTCATGTGATGCCGGAGCCCTAGACTACCAGGGATGCGGGTGCAAGGGGGTGGGTGAGCAATGACAGTGCCCTTCCGGATGACTACACCTTGTCATTATCTGCACTAAATACATTGTGCAGATAATGACCATGTTTCGTCATTCACACTTAAAGGGACAGTCTACTCCAGAAATGTTATTCTTTAAAAGAATAGAAAATCCCTTTATTACCTATTCCTCAGTGTTGCATAACCCCTCTCTTTTGCGCTTTCTTTCCCCCTCTCTTTTGAGCTCTCTCTCTCCACCTCTCTTTTGAGCTCTCTCTCTCCCCCTCTCTTTTGAGCTCTCTCTCTCCCCCTCTCTTTTGAGCTCTCTCTCTCCCCCCTCTCTTTTGTGCTCTCTCTCCCCCCTCTTTTGCGCTCTCTCTCTCCCCCTCTCTTTTGTGCTCTCTCTCTCCCTCTCTTTTGTGCTCTCTCTCCCCCTCTCTTTTGTGCTCTCTCTCACCCCTCTCTTTTGCGCTCTCTCTCACCCCTCTCTTTTGTGCTCTCTCTTCCCCCTCTCTTTTGCGCTCTCTCTCTCTCCCCTCTCTCTCCTCCCCCCTCTCTCTCCCCCCCTCTCTCTCTCTTCCCCCCTCTCTTTTGATCTCTCTCTCCCCTTTCTTTTGCTCTCTCTCCCCCTCTATTTTGCTGTCTCTCTCCCTCTCTTGTGCTCTCTTTATCTCCCCTCTTGATTTCTCTCTCCCCTCTTGATCTATCTCTCCCCTCTCTTTTGCACTCTCCCATTTTTTTATTCTAATTTTAATAAGCAAAGTTATAAATAGTAGTGTGTTTGCTAAACTCTACATTAAAAAGAAGGGGGTTATCCTCATATAAATAAGGGCTTTGGCATAGTTATGTAACTTTGATCTGCACATAGGAGGACATTTATTCACGTCAGGTGATCCCTATTACCACAGTGGTCGCCTGACTATTAACATTAAAGGCTGTGACACACTGCAAACGGAGCGGCGCGCAGCGTGTAGATGCAGCGGTGCGCGCTCAGGTCAGGTTGCATAGCTGAGCGCTCAGAAATGAAAAATGTTAACTTCAGAGGCGATGCGACGCGGTGCAAAGCAGCTGCTTCGCCTCGCACGGCTTGTAGTGTGTCACAGCCTTTATACAGAGGCTTTATTTTTAAGAAGGCCTTATGGGCTTTAAAACAAGCTGTATTGAGGGTCTCAAGCTTTTTTTGATGGATTTTAATATGGGTATATAGATTTTATTTGTTTACAAAAAACTCATTTGAAAGAGCAAGTGATACGCTTTCAAACAGTGGGTGTTGGAGGAGCTTTCAAACTTGGGGGTTCCTAGGGCTTAGGAGAGCTCCTATAAGCCATCCCGGCACTTCTGGGCTTCCTGTTCTTGGTGATGTCACCGGCATTACCAGATTCCTCATGTGATGCCGGAGCCCTAGACTACCAGGGATGCGGGTGCAAGGGGGTGGGTGAGCAATGACAGTCTACTCCAGAAATGTTATTCTTTAAAAGAATAGAAAATCCCTTTATTACCTATTCCTCAGTGTTGCATAACCAACACGGTTATATTAATATACTTTTCACCTCTGTAATTACCTTGTATCTACGCTTCTGCAGACTGCCCGCTTATCTCAGTTCTTTTGACAGACTTGCATTGTAGCCTTTATATACCTTGAGACGTCTTCACCCAGCCGGGCACAAGTGGTCCTCCATACGGCAGAAGTCCTCATCCGATCGGGGCAGAAGAGGTCCTCCAGACGGTAGAAATCTTCATCCATATGGCATCTTCTATCTTCATCCTTCCGGAGCGGAGCCATCTTCTATCCAGCCGACGCAGAGCCATCCTCTTTAATCGAAATCCTAACGAAGAATAAAGGTTCCTTTAAATGACGTCATCCAAGATGGCGTCCCTCAAATTCCGATTGGCTGATAGGATTCTATCAGCCAATCGGAATTAAGGTAGGAAAAATCCGATTGGCTGATGTAATCAGCCAATCGGATTGAAGTTCAATCCGATTGGCTGATCCAATTATTGAATGTCGCCTTTTTTATAGAGGAAAAATTGGTTACCTCTGGTTCTAGTTACAACATCACTATCTACCTAAAGGACTGCTGAATAAAGAGCACCTTACAAGGAATTTCTATCAACTTGGAGTTCAGAAAAGAAAAAAAACGGACACTTGTCTCTATTTCATCTACATTGTTGCTTTTTGGAAATCAGCCGATTTGCTTTTCTCCCACGGGAGAGATTGGAGGACAGCGATCTGTTACTTGCAAGTATCTTTTTATACTGTTACGGAAAATATTTGACACTTTATCTTTTCCTTTTTGCTATACCGGTATACACATTTTTTCAAATATAACGCTACACTATAATCGTTGGATACTATTGGATCAGTACGACTAGTCACATGACGTGACGTCATCATCCATGGATCACACACTTCATAGCCTCTAACGGACACAAACATAAGCTGCTGGTTTGTTGTTATTCATCACAGATCTATTTTATTACCTACTTTTCACTCTCATTAAGTGCCCATAAGATTGGTCTGCCATATATTAACAATTATTAGCACATTTATAGCAAAATCAAGTCTTTTTGTGTATTGTTGTTTTTAAGCTCAGCAACCGCTATTTTAAAATGTTATGAATTTCATATAGGTCAATATTCTATTTCTTTGATGCCGGCATCTTAGATTTATATGAGTCTTCTGAATTATATTTTATCATATGTTATATGTTTATTTTGCATACTTTGTTGACATTTATTTATTTTATTTTATATTAAATTGCCATTTTTTCGTCACTATTGGTATCTTTTTTTTACACATATATATTCAACATCTTGATTAATTTTGTTATAAATCTATTATTATATTATTACATTCTACCAACTTTAGGTTTGCTCCTCCCAGAGCGCTTATCCCACTCCTTCCCACTTTCCATTTTTTGTTTAGGTCTATATTTGGAGATTATATTAGACTATTTAGGGATTCAAGCTTATACCTTAATAGATAGCACTCAAACCACCCCCTCCTTGTTCAATAGAATGCGATTGACCTTGCATTCTATTGGCTGATTGGATCAGCCAATCAGATTGAACTTCAATCCTACTGGCTGATTACATCAGCCAATCGGATTTTTCCTACCTTAATTCTGATTGGCTGATAGAGTCCTATCAGCCAATCGGAATTAAAGGGACACCATCTTGGATGACGTCATTTAAAGGAACCTTCATTCAGTGTTAGGACGGCATTTGAAGAGGATGGCTCTGCGTCGGCTGGATAGAAGATGGCTCCGCTCTGGAAGGATGAAGATAGAAGATGCCGCATGGATGAAGATTTCTACCGTCTGGAGGACCTATTCTGCCCCGATCGGATGAACACTTCTGCCGTATGGAGGACCACTTGTGCCCGGCTGGGTGAAGACGTCTCAAGGTAGGGTGATCTTCAAGGGGTTAGTGTTTTATTAAGGGGGGATTGAGTGGGTTTTAGAATAGGGTTGGGTGTGTGGGTGGTGGGTTTTAATGTTGGGGGGTATTGTATTTTTTTTTACAGGTAAAAAAGCTGATTACTTTGGGGCAATGCCCCGCAAAAGGCCCTTTTAAGGGCTATTTGTAAGTTAGTATAGGGTAGGGAATTTTATTATTTTTGGGGGCTTTTTTATTTTATTAGGGGACATAGATTAGGTGTAATTAGTTTGAACTTCTTGTAATTTTTTTTTCTGTAATTTAGAGGTTTATTTTGTACTTTAGTTATTTTTAGTTAATTTTATTTAATGTTAGGTAATTGTAGTTAATTAATTTAATTTATTTAATGATAGTGTAGTGTTAGGTGTAATTGTAATTTAGGTTAGGATTTATTTTACAGGTAATTTTGTATTTATTTTAGCTAGGTAGCTATTAAATAGTTAATAACGAATAGCTATTGTACCTAGTTAAAATAAATACAAAGTTGCCTGTAAAATAAAAATAAACCCTAAAATAGCTACAATGTAACTATTAGTTATATTGTAGCTATCTTAGGGATTATTTTACAGGTAAGTATTTAGTTTTAAATAGGATTAATTTATTTAATTATAGGAATATTTATTTAGATTAATTTAAATAATATTTAAGTTAGGGGGGTGTTAGGGTTAGACTTAGGTTTTGGGGTTAATTCATTTAATATAGTGGCGGCAGTGTAGGGGGTAGATTAGGGGTTAATCAATGTACTGTAGGTGGTGGTGGTGTAGGGGGGGGCAGGATAGGGGTTAATAAATGTAATGTAGGTGGCGAAGGGCTCCGGGTGCGGCGGTTTAGGGGTTAAACAATTAATTTATTTGCGGCGGGGTCCGGGATCGGCAGGATAGGGGTTAATAACTTTATGTAGGTGGCGGTGGTATAGGGGGCGGCAGATTAGGGGTTAATAGGTATAATGTAGGTGGCGGTGGGGTCCGGGAGCAGTGGTTTAGGAGTTCATATATTTATTATAGTGGCGGCGGGGTCCGGGAGCGGCGGTTTAGGGGTTAATATATTTATTTTAGTTGTGGAGGGGTCCAGGAGCGGCGGTTTAGGGGTTAATATATTTATTATTGTTGCGGAGGGGTCCAGGAGCGGCGGTTTAGGGGTTAATAACTTTATTTACGTGCGGGGGGCTCTGGGAGCGGCGGTTTAGGGGGTAAAACAGTATAGTATAGTGTGGGTGCTTAGTGACAGGATAGCGAGAAAGCTGCGAAGAAGCCGATGAGCAGCGAGATTGATGACTGTCAGTTAACAACAGTCCGCTGCTCATTGCTCTGTACTTGGTACGCGGCTTCTTGACAGCTTTCTTGATAACTTTGGCGAACGTATTCAGGTCCGCGGCGGCGATGTTAGGCGAGCTTAGGCGAGCGTATTGGGGCCGGCGAATGCAGGTAAGTAGACACGTTGATAACTAGAGGCCTATATGTAATACCTGAGGGTATGTGTGTTTGTTAAGGTCTAGTCACGTGCTGATTTAGCTGATTCTTCACCTGTTTAGTGTACGTGCGCATGTCACATGTGTTTATGATACTATATGTAATGTCTGAGGGTAATGTGTGTTTGCTTAGTCATGTGCTGATTTATCTCATTCTTCACCTGTATGGTGTACGTGCGCATGTCACATGTGTTTATGATACTATATGTAATGTCTGAGGCTATGTGTGCTTGTTAGGATTTAGTCACACGTGCTGATTTAGCTTATTCTTCACCTGTTTGGTGTACGTGCGCATGTTACATGTGTTTATGATACTATATGTAATGTCTGATGGTATGTGTGTTTGTTAAGGTTTAGTCACGTGCTGATTTAGCTTATTCTTCACCTCTATGGTGTACGTGCGCATATCACATGTGTTTATGATACTATATGTAATGTCTGAGGCTATGGGGCCTATTTATCAAGCCGTCAACCACAAATACGCTGGAATTCCACAGTGTAATTGTGGCGAGCCTGATTCGCCTTATTTATCAATGCCTACAGACCGGCAAAAGTAGAATTTTGTGACGTAACATACGATCCGCCGGACTCAGTCCGACACAGATCGATGCTTACGTCACTACAGATGTTCCGAATGCAAATTCGGCACTATCTGACTACTTTTGCTAGTTATCAAATAACTACCAGGTACACTCGCCACTATTCCGGCCCAGCATACCTGGTTTTCAATCCACCGCCCTGGAGGCCGCGGATGCCATAGGAATCAATGGGAGTCTGAAAGCAGTGAAAGCTTATGTTAGCTGCTGCCCGATATCCCATTGATTTCTATGGGAGAATAAAAGTTATGTTTACACCTAACACCCTAACATATACCCCGAGTCTAAACACCCCTAATCTGCCACCACCTACACCGCCGTCACCTACATTATACTTATTAACCCCTAATCTGCCGCCCCAACACCGCCGTGACCTAAATATAAGTTATTTACCCCTATCCCGCCACTCCCGGAGCCCACCGCAACTAAATAAAGTTATTAACTGCTAAACCCCTGGCCTCCCACATCACTATCACTTACTAAACCTATTAACCCCTAAACCGCCAGCCCCCCACATCGCCATAAACTAAATTAAACTATTAACCCCTAAACCTAACAACCTGCTAACCTTACATTAAATATTAACTCATCCCTATATTATAATAAATTTAAACTTACCTTTAGATTTAAATTAAACTATATTAAACTATGAATTAATCTACCCTAACTATTATAATAAAATTACATTAAACTATATTAAATTAATGATTAATCCAACCTAACTTTTAAACTAAAATTACATTAAACTATATTAAATTAATGATTAATCCAACCTAACTTTTAAACTAAAATTACATTAAACTATATTAAAATAAAAATTAATCTAACCCAAATTTTATACTAAAATTACATAAAACTACTAAATTAAAATAACTATATTATATATTTAAACACCTAACCCTACTCAAATAATTTAAATCTACACTAAAAAATAACAAACACTAAGTTACACAAAAAAATAAACACTAAGTTACAAAAAATAAAAAAGAAATGATCAAAGCTTTAAACTAATTACACCTAATCTAAGGGCCCTATGAAAATACCCCCCCCCAAAAATAAACTAATAAACCCCCTAGCCTACATTAAACTACAAATAGTTCTTAAAAGGGGCATTGCCCCAAAGTAATCAGCTCTTTTACCTGTAAAAAGAAATACAAATACCCCCCAACAGTAAAACCCACCACCCACACAACCAACCCCCCAAATAAAAACCTAACTAAAAAACCTAAGCTCCCCACTGCCCTGAAAAGGGCATTTGGATGGGCATTGCCCTTAAAGGGCATTTAGCTCTTTTGCAGCCCAAAACCCTAATCTAAAACTAAAACCCACCCAATACACCCTTAAAAAAAACTAACACTAACCCCTGAAGATTTACTTATAGTTTTGAAGATCCGACATCCATGCTCCAAGAAGCCGGGAGAAGTCTTCATCGAAGCTGCAAGAAGTCCTCCAAGAAGCCGGGCAGAAGTCTTCATCCAAACCCGCAAAAGTCTTCACCCAGACGGCATCTTCTATCTTCATCCATCCGGCACGGAGCGGGTCCATCTTCAAGACATCTGATGCGGAGCATCCTCTTCCTTCCGACGACTACCGACGAATGAAGGTTCCTTTAAATGACGTCATCCAAGATAGCGTCCCTTAGATTCCAATTGGCTGATAGAATTCTATCAGCCAATCGGAATTTAGGTTGAAAAAATCCTATTGGCTGTTGCAATCAGCCAATAGGATTGAGCTTGCATTCTATTGGCTATTCCAATCAGCCAATAGAATGTGAGCTCAATCCTTTTGGCTGATTGGATAAGCCAATAGGATTGAAGTTCAAGCCTATTGGCTGATTGCAACAGCCAATAGGATTTTTTCAACCTTAATTCGGATTGGCTGATAGAATTCTATCAGCCAATCGGAATCTAAGGGATGCCATCTTGGATGACGTCATTTAAAGGATCTTTCATTCATCGTTAGTCCATCGGAAGAAGAGGATGCTCGTCGGATGTCTTGAAGATGGACCCGCTCTGCGCCAGATGGATGAAGTTAGAAGATGCCGTCTGGGTGAAGACTTCTGCGGGCTTGGATGAAGACTTCGGCTGACTTCTTGGAGGACTTCTTGCCGCTTCAATGAAGACTTCTCCCGGCTTCCTGGAGAATGGATGTCGGATCTTCAAAACTATAAGTCAATCTTCAGGGGTTAGCGTTAGGATTTTTTAAGGGTGTATTGGGTGGGTTTTATTTTTAGATTAGGGTTTTGGGCTGCAAAAGAGCTAAATGCCCTTTTAAGGACAATGCCCATCCAAATACCCTTTTTCAGGGCATTGGGGAGCCTAGGTTTTTTTAGTTAGCTTTTTATTTGGGGGGTTGGTTGTGTGGGTGGTGGGTTTTAATGTTGGGGGGTTGTTTGTATTTTTTATTTACAGGTAAAAGAGCTGATTACTTTGGGGCAATGCCCCGCAAAAGGCCCTTTTAAGGGCTATTTGTAGTTTATTGTAGGCTAGGGGGTTTATTATTTTGGGGGGTATTTTTTATTTTCATAGGGCCCTTAGATTATTAGGTGTAATTAGTTTAAAGCTTTGATAATTTCTTTTTTGTAACTTAGTGTTTGTTATTTTTTGTAACTTAATTAGTTTTTTGTAACTTTGTAATTTTGTAGTGTAGATTTAAATTATTTGAGTAGGGTTAGGTTTTTAAATATATAATATAGTTATTTTAATTTGTAGTTTAATGTAATTTTAGTATAATAGTTAGGGTAGGTTAATTATTAGTTTAATGTAGTTTAATGTAATTTTAGTTTAAAAGTTAGGTTGGATTTATCATTAATTTAATATAGTTTGATGTATTTTTATTATAATAGCTAGGGTAGGTTAATTATTAGTTTAATATAGGTTAATGTATTTTAGTATAACAGTTAGGGTAGATTAATTAATAGCTAAATATAGTTTAATTTAAAGCTAAAGGTAAGTTTAAAATTTATTATAAGATAGGAATGAGTTAATATTTAATATAAAGTTAGCGGGTTGTTAGGTTTAGGGATTAATAGGTTAATTCAGTTTATGGCAATGTGGGGGGCTGGCGGTTTAGGGGTTAATACCTTTATTTAGTTGCGGTGGGCTACGGGAGTGGCAGGATAGGGGTTAATAACTTTATGTAGGTGGCGGCGGTATAGGGGGTGGAAGATTAGGGGTTAATAAGTATAATGCAGGTGGCGGTGGGCTCCGGGAGCGGCGGTTTAGGGGTTAATAACTTTATTTAGTTGCGGCGGGGTCCAGGAGCGGTGGGATAGGGGTTAAATAGTTTAGTACAGTGGCAGTGTTTAGTGACAGTATACAAATAAAGCTGTGAAAAAGCCGAAGAGCAGCGAGATCGATGACTGTTAGTTAACAACAGTCCACTGCTCATAGTCCCGTACTTGGTGCGCGGCTTTTTGACGGCTTTTTTGGTAACTATGGAGAACGTATTCAGGTCCGCGGCAGCGATGTTAGGCGATTTTAGGCGAGCGTAGTTAACGGCTTGATAAATAGGGCCCTATGTGTGTTTGATTAGTCACATGTGCTGATTTAGCTTATTCTTCACCTGTATGGTGTACGTGCGCATGTAACATGTGTTTATGATACTATATGTAATGTCTGAGGTTATGTGTGTTTGTTAAGGTTTAGTCACATGTGCTGATTTAGCTTATTCTTCACCTGTATGGTGTACGTGCGCATGTCACATGTGTTTATGATACTATATGTAATGTCTGAGGTTATGTGTGTTTGTTAAGGTTTAGTCACAAGTGCTGATTTAGCTTGTTCTTCACCTGTTTAGTGTGGTGCGCATGTCACAAGTGCTGATTTAGCTTGTTCTTCACCTGTTTAGTGTACGTGCGCATGTCACATGTGCTGATTTAGCTTGTTCTTTGAACTGAACAAAAACTTGAGAAGCACTCGAGCGGCAGCAGTTTAGTGCATTCATTCAGAAATTCCAGTTATGGACAAAACAAAAAGTTCACTTTGATACTCCAGTTCACATTAACATTTTTGTTTTGTCCATAACTGGAATTTCTGAATAAATGCACTAAACTGCTGCCGCTCGAGTGCTTCTCAAGTTTTTCTTCAGTTCATATTGCTCTGGGGCCAGAGTGAGCACGGAGCTCGCGGCAAAGGGCTGCAAGGGTAATTATTTCAAAGGAGCGCCGTTGGAGACAAGGGGCCGGAACTCACGCAGACGGGGAGACGATTATGGAGTAACAGTACATTTACTACCACTACAACGCTGAAAAGGAAAGGTATGATTCTCCACTAAGTCTGGGAAGCTGTGTTACGTTTCTGTGTTCAGTTGCATATCGTGTGATGTACTAAGTAACTTTGGGTCCGTTCTCCACTTATTACTTCACACAGAGGGGCAGAGGAACCCCACTGTTGATTCTAGCGCGCTCATACAGGGGGTTAAGTGTATTTATTCTTAAGTGTCATTCCAGATGGTCTGCTTATCAACACACAAGGAGAAATTAGGCACTTTGTATGCCCTTATACTTTAAGTACTTGAGTGGTTCTGATTGATATATTTATTTCCATTAGGAATCTCATGTGTGCAACACTTTTTTGACACTTAACCCTTTTGGACTGTTTCCACACCAACCATCTTTTCCTCTTCACTTTTCATTGTATCAAGCATATTTAGCTTATTCTTTACCTGTTTGGTGTACGTGCACATGTCACATGTGTATTTCGTGTACTGGTTATGATATTATATGTAATCTCCTGTGCACAGTAAACGACACACGTGCTTAGAAGTACTGCCCAGAGCGTCTAGCTGGGTATCATTCATCCCTTCTGATCAAATATTCTGCAAGTGAGTAATAATATACTACAGCAAGAAATTACGCTCAGGTGTGGCGGGTTTGTCTAATAGTAACATTACTGTCTGTGTCACCTGTAGCTACAGAAGTTCACATATAACAACAAAACTGTTTGTTGCCTATAAACAATACTGCACATTTTATACATATAAAGATAAATAATCTCAATAAATACCACTTGGCACTATAAACAATACTGCACATTTTATACATATAAAGATAAATAATCCCAATAAATACCACTTGGCACTATAAACAATACTGCACATTTTATACATATAAAGATAAATAATCTCAATAAATACCACTTGGCACTATAAACTATATTGCACATTTTATACATATAAAGATAAATAATCTCAATAAATACCACTTGGCACTATAAACCATATTGCACATTTTATACATATAAAGATAAATAATCCCAATAAATACCACTTGGCACTATAAACCATACTGCACATTTTATACATATAAAGATAAATAATCCCAATAAATACCACTTGACACTATAAACCATACTGCACATTTTATACATATAAAGATAAATAATCCCAATAAATACCACTTGGCACTATAAACCATATTGCACATTTTATACATATAAAGATAAATAATCCCAATAAATACCACTTGGCACTATAAACCATATTGCACATTTTATACATATAAAGATAAATAATCCCAATAAATACCACTTGGCACTATAAACCATATTGCACATTTTATACATATAAAGATAAATAATCCCAATAAATACCACTTGGCACTATAAACCATATTGCACATTTTATACATATAAAGATAAATAATCCCAATAAATACCACTTGGCACTATAAACCATATTGCACATTTTATACATATAAAGATAAATAATCCCAATAAATACCACTTGACACTATAAACCACATTGCACATTTTATACATATAAAGATAAATAATCCCAATAAATACCACTTGGCACTATAAACCATACAGCACATTTATACATTTGAAGATAATCTCAATAAATACCACTTGGCACTATGAACCATACTGCACATTTATACATATGAAGATAATCTCAATAAATACCACTTGGCACTATAAACCATACTGCACAATTATACATATTAAAATAATCTCAATAAATACCACTTGGCACTATAAACCATATTGCACATTTTATACATATAAAGATAAATAATCTCAATAAATACCACTTGGCACTATAAACCATATTGCACATTTTATACATATAAAGATAAATAGTCTCAATAAATACCACTTGGCACTATAAACCATATTGCACATTTTATACATATAAAGATAAATAATCTCAATAAATACCACTTGGCACTATAAACCATACTGCACATTTTATACATATAAAGATAAATAATCTCAATAAATACCACTTGGCACTATAAACCATATTGAAAATTTTATACATATAAAGATAAATAGTCTCAATAAATACCACTTGGCACTATAAACCATATTGCACATTTTATACATATAAAGATAAATAATCCCAATAAATACCACTTGGCACTATAAACCATACTGCACATTTTATACATATAAAGATAAATAATACCAATAAATACCACTTGCCACTATAAACCATACTGCACATTTTATACATATAAATATAAATAATCCCAATAAATACCACCTTGGCACTATAAACCATACTGCACATTTTATACATATAAAGATAAATAATCCCAATAAATACCACTTGGCACTATAAACCATACTGCACATTTTATATACATAAAGATAAATAATCCCAATAAATACCACTTGACACTATAAACCACATTGCACATTTTATACATATAAAGATAAATAATCTCAATAAATACCACTTGGCACTATAAACAATACTGCACATTTTATACATATAAAGATAAATAATCTCAATAAATACCACTTGGCACTATAAACCATATTGCACATTTTATACATATAAAGATAAATAATCCCAATAAATACCACTTGGCACTACAAACCATACTGCACATTTTATACATATAAAGATAAATAATCCCAATAAATACCACTTGATACTATAAACCATACTGCACATTTTATACATATAAAGATAAATAATCTCAATAAATACCACTTGGCACTATAAACCATACTCCACATTTTATACACATAAAGATAAATAATCCCAATAAATACCACTTGACACTATAAACCACATTGCACATTTTATACATATAAAGATAAATAATCTCAATAAATACCACTTGGCACTATAAACCATACTGCACATTTATACATTTGAAGATAATCTCAATAATTACCACTTGGCACTATGAACCATACTGCACATTTATACATATGAAGATAATCTCAATAAATACCACTTGGCACTATAAACCATATTGCACATTTTATACATATAAAGATAAATAGTCTCAATAAATACCACTTGGCACTAAGACATACTGCACATTTTATACATATAAAGATAAATAATCTCAATAAATACCACTTGGCACTATAAACCATTTTGCACATTTTATACATATAAAGATAAATAGTCTCAATAAATACCACTTGGCACTATAAACCATACTGCACATTTATACATATGACGATAATCTCAATAAATACCACTTGGCACTATAAACCGTACTGCACATTTTATACATATAAAGATAAATAATCCCAATAAATACCACTTGGCACTATAAACCATACTAAACATTTTTTACATATAAAGATAAATAATCTCAATAAATACCACTTGGCACTATAAACCATACTGCACATTTTATACATATAAAGATAAATAGTCTCAATAAATACCACTTGGCAGTATAAACCATACTGCACATTTATACATATGAAGATAAATAGTCTCAATAAATACCACTTGGCACTATAAACCATACTGCACATTTATACATATTAAAATAATCTCAATAAATACCACTTGGCACTATAAACCATATTGCACATTTTATACATATAAAGATAAATATTCTCAATAAATACCACTTGGCACTATAAACCATATTGAACATTTTATACATATAAAGATAAATAGTCTCAATAAATACCACTTGGCACTATAAACCATACTGCACATTTTATACATATAAAGATAAATAATCTCAATAAATACCACTTGGCACTATAAACCATATTGCACATTTTATACATATAAAGATAAATAGTCTCAATAAATACCACTTGGCACTATAAACCATACTGCACATTTTATACATATAAATATAAATAATCCCAATAAATACCACCTTGGCACTATAAACCATATTGCACATTTTATACATATAAAGATAAATAATCCCAATAAATACCACTTGGCACTATAAACCATACTGCACATTTTATACATATAAAGATAAATAATCTCAATAAATACCACTTGGCACTATAAACCATATTGCACATTTTATACATATAAAGATAAATAATCTCAATAAATACCACTTGGCACTATAAACCATACTGCACATTTTATACATATAAAGATAAATAGTCTCAATAAATACCACTTGGCACTATAAACCATATTGCACATTTTATACATATAAAGATAAATAATCCCAATAAATACCACTTGGCACTATAAACCATACTGCACATTTTATACATATAAAGATAAATAATCCCAATAAATACCACTTGGCACTATAAACCATACTGCACATTTTATACATATAAATATAAATAATCCCAATAAATACCACCTTGGCACTATAAACCATATTGCACATTTTATACATATAAAGATAAATAATCCCAATAAATACCACTTGGCACTATAAACCATACTGCACATTTTATACATATAAAGATAAATAATCTCAATAAATACCACTTGGCACTATAAACAATACTGCATATTTTATACATATAAAGATAAATAATCTCAATAAATACCACTTGGCACTATAAACCATACTCCACATTTTATACATATAAAGATAAATAATCCCAATAAATACCACTTGACACTATAAACCACAATGCACATTTTATACATATAAAGATAAATAATCTCGAAAAATACCACTTGGCACTATAAAACATACTGCACATTTATATATTTGAAGATAATCTCAATAAATACCACTTGGCACTATGAACCATACTGCACATTTATACATATGAAGATAATCTCAATAAATACCACTTGGCACTATAAACCATATTGCACATTTTATACATATAAAGATAAATAGTCTCAATAATTACCACTTGGCACTATAACATACTGCACATTTTATACATATAAAGATAAATAATCTCAATAAATACCACTTGGCACTATAAACCATATTGCACATTTTATACATATAAAGATAAATAATCTCAATAAATA
Organism: Bombina bombina; assembly: GCF_027579735.1. Classification (NCBI taxonomy): domain Eukaryota; kingdom Metazoa; phylum Chordata; class Amphibia; order Anura; family Bombinatoridae; genus Bombina; species Bombina bombina. The sequence goes on from NC_069500.1 coordinate 21,935,190, forward strand.
CCACTTGGCACTATAAACCATATTGCACATTTTATACATATAAAGATAAATAGTCTCAATAAATACCACTTGGCACTATAAACCATACTGCACATTTATACATATGAAGATAATCTCAATAAATACCACTTGGCACTATAAACCATACTGCACATTTTATACATATAAAGATAAATAATCCCAATAAATACCACTTGGCACTATAAACCATACTGCACATTTTATACATATAAAGATAAATAATCCCAATAAATACCACTTGGCACTATAAACCATACTGCACATTTTATACATATAAAGATAAATAATCTCAATAAATACCACTTGGCACTATAAACCATACTGCACATTTTATACATATAAAGATAAATAGTCTCAATAAATACCACTTGGCACTATAAACTATACTGCACATTTATACATATGAAGATAATCTCAATAAATACCACTTGGCACTATAAACCATATTGCACATTTTATACATATAAAGATAAATAGTCTCAATAAATACCACTTGACACTATAAACCATATTGCACATTTTATACATATAAAGATAAATAGTCTCAATAAATACCACTTGGCACTATAAACCATACTGCACATTTTATGCATATAAAGATAAATAATCTCAATAACTACCACTTGGCACTATAAACCATATTGCACATTTTATTCATATAAAGATAAATGGTCTCAATAAATACCACTTGGCACTATAAACCATATTGCACATTTTATACATATAAAGATAAATAATCCCAATAAATACCACTTGGCACTATAAACCATACTGCACATTTTATACATATAAAGATAAATAATCCCAATAAATACCACTTGGCACTATAAACCATACTGCACATTTTATACATATAAATATAAATAATCCCAATAAATACCACCTTGGCACTATAAACCATATTGCACATTTTATACATATAAAGATAAATAATCCAAATAAATACAACTTGGCACTATAAACCATACTGCACATTTTATACATATAAAGATAAATAGTCTCAATAAATACCACTTGGCACTATAAACCATACTGCACATTTTATACATATAAAGATAAATAATCTCAATAAATACCACTTGGCACTATAAACCATATTGCACATTTTATACATATAAAGATAAATAGTCTCAATAAATACCACTTGGCACTATAAACCATATTGCACATTTTATACATATAAAGATAAATAATCCCAATAAATACCACTTGGCACTATAAACCATACTGCACATTTTATACATATAAAGATAAATAATCCCAATAAATACCACTTGGCACTATAAACCATACTGCATATTTTATACATATAAATATAAATAATCCCAATAAATACCACCTTGGCACTATAAACCATATTGCACATTTTATACATATAAAGATAAATAATCCCAATAAATACCACTTGGCACTATAAACCATACTGCACATTTTATACATATAAAGATAAATAATCTCAATAAATACCACTTGGCACTATAAACAATACTGCACATTTTATACATATAAAGATAAATAATCTCAATAAATACCACTTGGCACTATAAACCATATTGCACATTTTATACATATAAAGATAAATAATCCCAATAAATACCACTTGGCACTATAAACCATACTGCACATTTTATACATATAAAGATAAATAATCCCAATAAATACCACTTGACACTATAAACCACATTGCGCATTTTATACATATAAAGATAAATAATCTCAATAAATACCACTTGGCACTATAAACCATACTGCACATTTATACATTTGAAGATAATCTCAATAAATACCACTTGGCACTATGAACCATACTGCACATTTTTACATATGAAGATAATCTCAATAAATACCACTTGGCACTATAAACCATATTGCACATTTTATACATATAAAGATAAACAGTCTCAATAAATACCACTTGGCATTAAAACATACTGCACATTTTATACATATAAAATAAATAATCTCAATAAATACCACTTGGCACTATAAACCATATTGCACATTTTATACATATAAAGATAAATAGTCTCAATAAATACCATTTGGCACTATAAACCATACTGCACATTTATACATATGAAGATAATCTCAATAAATAACACTTGGCACTATAAACCATACTGCACATTTTATACATATAAAGATAAATAATCCCAATAAATACCACTTGGCACTATAAACCATACTGCACATTTTATACATATAAAGATAAATAATCCCAATAAATACCACTTGGCACTATAAACCATACTGCACATTTATACATTTGAAGATAATCTCAATAAATACCACTTGGCACTATGAACCATACTGCACATTTTTACATATGAAGATAATCTCAATAAATACCACTTGGCACTATAAACCATATTGCACATTTTATACATATAAAGATAAACAGTCTCAATAAATACCACTTGGCACTAAGACATACTGCACATTTTATACATATAAAATAAATAATCTCAATAAATACCACTTGGCACTATAAACCATATTGCACATTTTATACATATAAAGATAAATAATCTCAATAAATACCACTTGGCACTATAAACCATATTGCACATTTTATACATATAAAGATAAATAGTCTCAATAAATACCACTTGGCACTATAAACCATACTGCACATTTATACATATGAAGATAATCTCAATAAATACCACTTGGCACTATAAACCATACTGCACATTTTATACATATAAAGATAAATAATCCCAATAAATACCACTTGGCACTATAAACCATACTGCACATTTTATACATATAAAGATAAATAATCTCAATAAATACCACTTGACACTATAAACCATACTGCACATTTTTTACATATAAAGATAAATAGTCTCAATAAATACCACTTGGCACTATAAACCATACTGCACATTTATACATATGAAGATAATCTCAATAAATACCACTTGGCACTATAAACCATATTGCACATTTTATACATATAAAGATAAATAGTCTCAATAAATACCACTTGGCACTATAAACCATATTGCACATTTTATACATATAAAGATAAATAATCTCAATAAATACCACTTGGCACTATAAACCATATTGCACATTTTATACATATAAAGATAAATAGTCTCAATAAATACCACTTGGCACTATAAACCATATTGCACATTTTATACATATAAAGATAATAATCCCAATAAATACCACTTGGCACTATAAACCATACTGCCAATTTATACATATAAAGATAAATAGTCTCAATAAATACCACTTGGCACTATAAACCATATTGCACATTTTATACATATAAAGATAATAATCCCAATAAATACCACTTGGCACTATAAACCATACTGCACATTTTATACATATAAAGATAAATAATCCCAATAAATACCACTTGACACTATAAACCATACTGCACATTTTATACATATAAAGATAAATAATCTCAATAAATACCACTTGGCACTATAAACCATATTGCACATTTTATACATATAAAGATAAATAATCCCAATAAATACCACTTGGCACTATAAACCATACTGCACATTTTATACATATAAAGATAAATAATCTCAATAAATACCACTTGGCACTATAAACCATATTGCACATTTTATACATATTAAGATAAATAATCTCAATAAATACCACTTGGCACTATAAACCATATTGCACATTTTATACATATAAAGATCAATAGTCTCAATAAATACCCCTTGGCACTATAAACCATACTGCACATTTATACATATGAAGATAATCTCAATAAATACCACTTGGCACTATAAACCATACTGCACATTTTACACATATAAAGATAAATAATCCCAATAAATACCACTTGGCACTATAAACCATACTGCACATTTTATACATATAAAGATAAATAATCCCAATAAATACCACTTGACACTATAAACCATACTGCACATTTTATACATATAAAGATAAATAATCTCAATAAATACCACTTGGCACTATAAACCATACTCCACATTTTATACATATAAAGATAAATAATCCCAATAAAAACCACTTGACACTATAAACCACATTGCACATTTTATACATATAAAGATAAATAATCTCAATAAATACCACTTGGCACTATAAAACATACTGCACATTTATACATTTGAAGATAATCTCAATAAATACCACTTGGCACTATGAACCATACTGCACATTTATACATATGAAGATAAATAGTTTTATTAAATACCACTTGGCACTAAAACATACTGCACATTTTATACATATAAAGATAAATAATCTCAATAAATACCACTTGGCACTATAAACCATATTGCACATTTTATACATATAAAGATAAATAATCTCAATAAATACCACTTGGCACTATAAACCATATTGCACATTTTATACATATAAAGATAAATAATCTCAATAAATACCACTTTGCACTATAAACCATATTGCACATTTTATACATATAAAGATAAATAATCTCAATAAATACCACTTTGCACTATAAACCATATTGCACATTTTATACATATAAAGATAAATAATCTCAATAAATACCACTTTGCACTATAAACCATATTGCACATTATATATATATAAAGATAAATAGTCTCAATAAATACCCCTTGGCACTATAAACCATACTGCACATTTATACATATGAAGATAATCTCAATAAATACCACTTGGCACTATAAACCATACTGCACATTTTATACATATAAAGATAAATAATCCCAATAAATACCACTTGGCACTATAAACCATACTGCACATTTTATACATATAAAGATAAATAATCTCAATAAATACCACTTGGCACTATAAACCATACTGCACATTTTATACATATAAAGATAAATAGTCTCAATAAATACCACTTGGCACTATAAACCATACTGCACATTTTATACATATAAAGATAAATAGTCTCAATAAATACCACTTGGCACTATAAACCATATTGCACATTTTATACATATAAAGATAAATAATCTCAATAAATACCACTTGGCACTATAAACCATATTGCACATTTTATACATATAAAGATAAATAGTCTCAATAAATACCACTTGGCACTATAAACCATATTGCACATTTTATACATATAAAGATAAATAATCCCAATAAATACCACTTGGCACTATAAACCATACTGCACATTTTATACATATAAAGATAAATAATCCCAATAAATACCACTTGGCACTATAAACCATACTGCACATTTTATACATATAAATATAAATAATTCCAATAAATACCACCTTGGCACTATAAACCATATTGCACATTTTATATATATAAAGATAAATAATCCCAATAAATACCACTTGGCACTATAAACCATACTGCACATTGTATACATATAAAGATAAATAATCTCAATAAATACCACTTGGCACTATAAACAATACTGCACATTTTATACATATAAAGATAAATAATCTCAATAAATACCACTTGGCGCTATAAACCATATTGCACATTTTATACATATAAAGATAAATAATCCCAATAAATACCACTTGGCACTATAAACCATACTGCACATTTTATACATATAAAGATAAATAGTCTCAATAAATACCACTTGGCACTATAAACCCTACTGCACATTTTATACATATAAAGATAAATAATCCCAATAAATACCACTTGGCACTATAAACCATACTGCAGATGTTATACATATAAAGATAAATAATCCAATAAATACCACTTGGCACTATAAACCATACTGCACATTTTATACATATAAAGATAAATAATCCCAATAAATACCACATGGCACTAAACCATATTGCACATTTTATACATATAAAGATAAATAATCCCAATAAATACCACATGGCACTAAACCATATTGCACATTTTATACATATAAAGATAAATAATCCCAATAAATACCACATGGCACTAAACCATATTGCACATTTTATACATATAAAGATAAATAATCCCAATAAATACCACATGGCACTAAACCATATTGCACATTTTATACATATAAAGATAAATAATCTCAATAAATACTACTTGGCACTATAAACCATATTGCACATTTTATACATATAAAGATAAATAGTCTCAATAAATACCACATGGCACTAAACCATATTGCACATTTTATACATATAAAGATAAATAATCTCAATAAATACCACATGGCACTAAACCATATTGCACATTTTATACATATAAAGATAAATAATCTCAATAAATACTACTTGGCACTATAAAACATACTGCACATTTTATACATATAAAGATAAATATACCCAATAAATACTACTTGGCACTATAAACCATACTGCACATTTTATACATATAAAGATAAATATACCCAATAAATACCACTTGGCACTATAAACCATATTGCACATTTTATACATATAAAGATAAATATACGCAATAAATACCACTTGGCACTATAAACCATATTGCACATTTTATACATATAAAGATAAATATACGCAATAAATACCACTTGGCACTAGAAACCATATTGCACATTTTATACATATAAAGATAAATAATCTCAATAAATACCACATGGCACTAAACCATATTGCACATTTTATACATATAAAGATAAATAATCTCAATAAATACTACTTGGCACTATAAAACATACTGCACATTTTATACATATAAAGATAAATATACCCAATAAATACTACTTGGCACTATAAACCATACTGCACATTTTATACATATAAAGATAAATATACCCAATAAATACCACTTGGCACTATAAACCATATTGCACATTTTATACATATAAAGATAAATATACGCAATAAATACCACTTGGCACTATAAACCATATTGCACATTTTATACATATAAAGATAAATAATCCCAATAAATACCACTTGGCACTATAAACCATATTGCACATTTTATACATATAAAATAAATCTCAATAAATTGAACATGTAGAAAACATTACACTGTGCTGTTAATACAGTTGAACATGCTTATTACCCATGCAAACTGCGCATGTCACAACAAGCAGATTACAACATGACAGGACATAGCTTACTGGCTTTTTGTTTTACTGGGTTTATAATCACAGCTGGCTCTGTGCCAGGGGTTCTAGACAGTCACTATGTGCAGATACAAGGATGGAAGCCATATTGATAAAAGCGTTGGCGCTTGCTCTCACACTTTTGCAACCTTTATTCCAACATATCCTTAATGGGAGCTGACTGCTGCACAAAAGTACAAACCTTAAAGCCTATCAGAAGGCAGCTAATTATTTGAGACAACTACTGATGCATTTTTATGTTCTAATTAGGAATAAGAGTATTCGGCCTCCTTCATGCTTTGCTTTTGACCCCAAACCCAGTATCAGACCCAGTTGGCAGCAGATAATTTACAGGGACGGTGTAAAAGCCGGAACGGAACGGAACAGGCCGGAACAGGCCTTTTATGAAGGAAATTGATTCACAATATAATGGGATGTGTTAGAGACTCTTGAGAACAATTTTAGGATAAAGAATCTTTGTGATATAATAATTAATTAACCCTTTAACTACCAAAATAGTGTCTGGAACCAAACATAACAGCCCGGAACAGCACCTTACCAGAAAACCAGATACATCAAATTCACAAGTCACATGTGACTAAATGTAATGAGTGTAATCAGCCACAAACCATCCACAGAAACCACGTTCCTATGCCTGAAAAACGCTTTTTCATGAAAAGTGTCGGAACAGCACCTTGCCATTAACATATACAGACCAAATTCACCAGCCACACATAACTAGATGTGATAAGTGTAATCAACCACAAACCACCCACAGAAACCACGTTCCAATACCCGTTACAGCCTGTAACACACTTTTTCATGAAAAGTGATGGAACGGCACTTTCCCAGCAACATATACAGACCAAATTTGGTCTGTATATGTTGTTGATAAGGTGCCGTTCCGTCACTTTTCATGAAAAAGCATATTACCGTCCAGAATAGATATTGGAATGTGGTTTCTGTGGATGGTTTGTGGTTGATTACACTTATCACATCTAGTTATGTGTGGCTGGTGAATTTGGTCAGTATATGTTGCTGTGAAGGTGCCGTTCCGTCACTTTTTATAAATAAGCGTTTTGAAGGCCAGAACAGATATCATAATATGGTTTCTGTGGATGGTTTGTGGCTGATTACACGTATTACATTTATTAATGTGTGACTGGTGAATTTGGTGTATCTGGTTTGCTGGGAAGATGCCGTTCTGTCACTTTTCATGAAAAAGCGCTTTACAGGCCGGAATAGGTATTGGAATGTGGTTTCTGTGGATCATTTGTGGTTGATTACACTTATCACATCTAGTTATGTGTGGCTGGTGAATATGGACTGTATATGTTTCTGGGAAGGTGCCGTTCCATCACTTTTCATGAAAAAGTGTGTTACAGGCCGTAACGGGTATTGGAACGAAGTTTCTGTGGATGGTTTGTGGTTGATTACACTTATCACATATAGTTATGTGTGACTGGTGAATTTGATGTATCTGTTTTACTGGTAAGGTGCCGTTCCGTCACTTTTCATGAAAAATCGTTTTACAGGCCGGAACGGGCATTGGAACGTGGTTTCTGTGGATCATTTGTGGTTGATTACACTTATCACATCTAGTTATGTGTGGCTGGTGAATTTGGACTGTATATGTTGCTGGGAAGGTGCCGTTCCATCACTTTTCATGAAAAATCGTTTTACAGGCCGGAATGGGTATTGAAACATGGTTTCTGTGGATGGTTTGTCGTTGATTGCACTTATCACATTTAGTTATATGTGGATGGTTAATTTGGTCTGTATATGTTGTTGAGAAGGTGCCGTTCCATCACTTTTTATGAAAAAGCGTTTTAAAAGCCGGAAACTTTATTGGAATGTGGTTTCTGTGGATGGTTTGTGGTTGATTAAACTTATTTTATCTAGTTATGTGTGTCTGGTGAATTTGGTCTGTATATGTTGTTGGGAAGGTGCCGTTCCATTACTTTTAATGAAAAAGTGTATTACAGGCCGGAACCGGTATTGGAACGTGGTTTCTGTGGATGGTTTGTGGTTGATTACACTTATTTAAACTAGTTATGTGTGGCTGGTGAATCTGGTCTGTATATGTTGCTGGGAAGGTGCCGTTCCATCACTTCTCATGAAAAAGCGTATTACAGGCCAGATCAGGTATTGAAACATGGTTTCTGTGGATGGTTTCTGGTTGATTACACTTATTTTATCTAGTTATGTTTGGCTGGTGAATTTGGTCTGTATATGTTGTTGGGAAGGTGCTGTTCCATCACTTTTAATGAAAAAGTGTATTACTGGCCGGAACAGATATCATAAAGAGGTTTCTGTGGATGCTTTGTGGCTGATTACACTCATTACATTTAGCAATGCGTGACTGGTGAATTTGATGTATCTGGTTTGCTGGGAAGGTACTGTTCCTTCACTTTTCATGAAAAAGAGTTTTACAGGCCGGAACGGGTATTGGAACGTGGTTTCTGTGGATGGTTTGTGGCTAATTACACTTATTACATTTAGTCATGGGTGACTTGTGAATTTGGTGTATCTGGTTTTCTTGGAAGGTGCTGTTCCGGGCTGTTATGTTTGGTTCCAGGCACTATTTTGGTAGTTAAATGGTTAATTAATTATTATATCACAAAGATTCTTTTTCATAAAATTGTCCTCAAGAGTCTCTAACACATCCCATTATATTTTAAATCAATTTCCTTCATAAAAGGCCTGTTCCGGCCTGTTCCGTTCCGGCTTTTACACCGTTCCCAATTTACACAAAGCGCAGAAATCTGCTGGCAAGAGCACTGGCATCTGAAAGAGTCTGCGCTGTGTGCACAATGGGAGGTTCTCATGGGGCTGCAAATGAATTAATGCCCTTAAGCAAGTCATTAATTTGCTATTGTTTAGCTGACACGTCAAATGTAACAAATCCTTTTAATCAAGTTGTATGTATTGGGTGCAATTTTCTACGGCTGATTATGTATCAAGCATTGAAAATGACACTTTAAAGACACCATTGTTGCCAGATGTATTTGTACCCTCAGGACGAGGGAGATGATGTAGGTCTGTATTAACTCCTTGCATGCCAGAGGGAGTTATTGCATATTTTACTGGCAAACAATAGATTAAGGAAAACATTTTCCTTTAAAAAGCAGATTGGATTTATATGTGACTGAGATGTGAAAGAGGTGTCTGTCTTATGCTGTGCATTGGATAGAACTAGGATTTTATTTGATATGGTATTTGTCCTGCTGTCCATGTTTGTTACATTTAATGTCCAACTTGGGATTGCTGTCCAGGCACTGACTATTGGCCAGGTTACAAGTAGAGTGCAAAATATCACTTCTCCGTGCGCTGGTTTTACAAGTTAGGTGCAATGCAAACGCTACCTTGTGTACTCATTGCATAAAAACATTGCTCTCACCATAGTGCGTTTATATAGGCTCCAATGGGAGCCTTGTTCTCATGACAACGTTAGCCCCTTCTAACTACTTTGTGCAGTTATTTTAATAAAGATGACTAAACTGAAATTTGGGGGCAATTGGGGAACATTTAGGAAATTAACCAGAAGTCTGACCTCTGGTTAATTTTCTGAGTGCTAATTGCACCGCAAGTTTGCGGTAGCAATAACCAGCCACTTGTAAGGTCTGTTTATTTATTGCTCGCCCATAAATGGGCGAATTTGCCCATTTACGGGTGCGCAATAAATGAGATCTTCACTTGTAATCTAGCCCTAAATTATCAAAATAATATTTGTTTACTTTATTTTTTTTAAAGGGTTAACCTTAGTGTGCTCTCCATGCTCTGCAGAGCGCATTAAGGTAAGTATTGTAGCTACGGGTGAAATTTTCAATGTACAGTAAGAATTTAATAGTGCACAGTAACAATGTACAGTAAGAATTTAATAGTGCACAGTAACAATGTACAGAAAGAATTTAATAGTGTACTTACAGTAACAATGTACAGTAAGAATTTAATAGTGCACAGTAACAATGTACAGAAATAATTTAATAGTGTACAGTAACAATGTACAGTAAGAATTTAATAGTGTACAGTAAAAATTTAATAGTGTACAGTAACAATGTACAGTGAGAATTTAATAGTGCACAGTAACAATGTACAGTAAGAATTTAATAGTGTACAGTAAGAATTTAATAGTGTACAGTAACAATGTACAGTAAGAATTTAATAGTGTACAGTAAGAATTTAATAGTGTACTTTAACAATGTACAGTAAGAATTTAATAGTGTACAGTAAGAATTTAATAGTGTACAGTAACAATGTACAGTAAGAATTTAATAGTGTACAGTAACAATGTACAGTAAGAATTTAATAGTATACAGTAAGAATTTAATAGTGTACAGTAACAATGTGCAGTAAGAATTTAATAGTGCACAGTAACAATGTACAGTGAGAATTTAATAGTGTACAGTAAGAATTTAATAGTGTACAGTAACAATGTACAGTAAGAATTTAATAGTGCACAGTAACAATGTACAGTGAGAATTTAATAGTGTACAGTAACAATGTACAGTGAGAATTTAATACTGTACAATAACAATGTACAGTGAGTATTTAATAGTGCACAGTACCTTTGTACAGTAAGAATTTAATAGTGTACAGTAACAATGTACAGTAATAATTTAATAGTATACAGTAAGAATTTAATAGTGTACAGTAACAATGTACAGTAAGAATTTAATAGTGTACAGTAACAATGTACAGTAAGAATTTAATAGTATACAGTAAGAATTTAATAGTGTACAGTAACAATGTACAGTAAGAATTTAATAGAGTACAGTAACAATGTACAGTAAGAATTTAATAGTGCACAGTAACATTCTACAGTAAGAATTTAATAGTGTACAATAACAATGTACAGTAAGAATTTAATAGTGTACAGTAACAATGTACAGTGAGAATGTAATAGTGCACAGTAACAATGTACAGTAAGAATTTAATAGTGTACAGTAACAATGTACAGTAAGAATTTAATAGTGCACAGTAACAATGTACAGTAAGAAATTAATAGTGTACAGTAACAATGTACAGTAAGAATTTAATAGTGCACAGTAACAATGTACAGTAAGAATTTAATAGTGTACAGTAACAATGTACAGTGAGAATGTAATAGTGCACAGTAACAATGTACAGTGAGAATGTAATAGTGCACAGTAACAATGTACTGTGAGAATGTAATAGTGTACAGTAACAATGTACAGTAAGAATTTAATCGTGTACAGTAACAATTTACAGTGAGAATTTAATAGTGTACAGTAACAATGTACAGTAAGAATTTAATAGTGTACAGTAACAATGTACAGTGAGAATTTAATAGTGTACTGTAACAATGTACAGTGAGAATGTAATAGTGCACAGTAACAATGTACAGTGAGAATGTAATAGTGCACAGTAACAATATACAGTAAGAACTTAATAGTGTACAGTAACAATGTACAGTGAGAATTTAATAGTGTACAGTAATAATGTACAGTAAGAATTTAATAGTGTACAGTAACAATGTACAGTAAGAATTTAATAGTGCACAGTAACAATTTACAGTAAGAATGTAATAGTGCACAGTAACAATGTACAGTGAGAATGTAATAGTGCACAGTAACAATTTACAGTAAGAATGTAATAGTGCACAGTAACAATGTACAGTGAGAATGTAATAGTGCACAGTAACAATGTACAGTAAGAATGTAATAGTGCACAGTAACAATGTACAGTGAGAATGTAATAGTGTACAGTAACAATGTACAGTGAGAATGTAATAGTGCACAGTAACAATGTACAGTGAGAATTTAATAGTGTACTGTAACAATGTACAGTGAGAATGTAATAGTGCACAGTAACAATGTACAGTGAGAATGTAATAGTGCACAGTAACAATATACAGTAAGAACTTAATAGTGTACAGTAACAATGTACAGTGAGAATTTAATAGTGTACAGTAACAATGTACAGTAAGAATTTAATAGTGTACAGTAACAATGTACAGTAAGAATTTAATAGTGCACAGTAACAATTTACAGTAAGAATGTAATAGTGCACAGTAACAATGTACAGTAAGAATTTAATAGTGTACAGTAACAATGTACAGTAAGAATTTAATAGTGCACAGTAACAATTTACAGTAAGAATGTAATAGTGCACAGTAACAATGTACAGTGAGAATGTAATAGTGCACAGTAACAATGTACAGTAAGACTGAGTGATTTTAAAATTAACATGTTTAAACTTGCAGTACACTGGTAAATAACACTTGGATGAGAATATTTAATTTACATAGTTTAAAAGTTTTTATTGAAAAACAAAATGATTAGGTTTATTAGCAGTGGGAACAAGAACATTAACGCCTCTTGAATTAGGCGAAAACTTAAGTTTAAAGCATAGAAAGTACAGAAGTGGAAACCTCCGGGACAAAGCGCCATTTGTTGAAATATGTAAATGTGAGGGATAAGGGGAATCTACTTGCTCCGATACATTTGCTAAATGCTAGATAAATGGGTAATTGAATGGATTCAAACACTTAGGGGTAGATCTAGCAAGCAGCGGGTGCAGCAATCTACCCCCGTAGTCATAACACCGATGCCACTTAACTTGTCGTCCGCCTCTGAGGTGGCGGAACAGCAATCAGCCCAATCGGATACAATCGGGTTGATTGACACCCCCTGCTAACGGGCGATTGGCCGTTAATCTGCAGGGGGCAGCATTGCACAAGCAATTCACTAGAAATGCTTGTGCAATGATAAATGCCGACAGCGTATGCTACAGCGGATTATGTCCCTCCTCACAATGATAATTCAGCCCCAAAAACTCAATGAAACCCTATAATCGTATAAAAATTCACATTGATTAGAATGATTAGAAATATTGCAGCCAGGATCACACTGTTCATAACTAGCGCTAAGGTTAGTGCAAGAACTTAAAGGGATAGGAAAGTAAAAAATAAATTTTGCATGATTCAGATAGAGAATGTAATTTTAAGACACTTTTAAATTCACCTCTATTGTCAAATGTACTTTGTTCTGTTGGTATCCGTCCTTCAGAAAGATATTAACAAACCTGAATCTGTGCAAAGGAGGCTACAAAAATGGTACATGGTCTAAAAAATAAACTTACCAGGATCGGCTCAATGACCTAAATATGTATAGCTTAGAGAAGGGAAAGAGGTGATATGATAGCAACTTTCAAGTACATTAAAGGGTTTAGTAAAACTGAGGCTGTGGGTATTTTACATAAAATGGAAAATTCAAGAACAAGGGGTCATGAGCTCAAGCTGAAGGGCAGTAGATTCAGGAGTAATTTGAGGAAGCTTCTTTACAGAAAGAGTGATTGATTTATGGAATAAACTTCCTCAAGAGGTAGTAGCAACAAACACTGTGGGGGACTTTAAAAATGCCTGGGACAAGCATAAGGCTATCCTACATAATAACTAATGCCTGGGACAAGCACAAGGCTATCCTACATACTAATTAATGCCTGGGACAAGCATAAGGCTATCCTACATACTAATTAATGCCTGGGACAAGCATAAGGCTATCCTACATAATAACTAATGCCTGGGACACGCATAAGGCTATCCTACATAATAACTAATGCCTGGGACAAGCATAAGGCTATCCTACATACTAATTAATGCCTGGGACAAGCATAAGGCTATCCTACATAATAACTAATGCCTGGGACAAGCATAAGGCTATCCTATATACTAATTAATGCCTGGGACAAGCATAAGGCTATCCTACATAATAACTAATGCATGGGACAAGCATAAGGCTATCCTACATAATAACTAATGCCTGGGACAAGCATAAGGCTATCCTACATAATAACTAATGCATGGGACAAGCATAAGGCTATCCTACATAACAACTAATGCATGTGACAAGCATAAGGCTATCCTACATAATAACAAATGCCTGGGACAAGCATAAGGCTATCCTACATACCAATTAATGCCTGGGACAAGCATAAGGCTATCCTACATAATAACAAATGCCTGGGACAAGCATAAGGCTATCCTACATACTAATTAATGCCTGGGACAAGCATAAGGATATCCTACATAATAACTAATGCATGGGACAAGCATACGGCTATCCTACATACTAATAAATGCCTGGGACAAGCATAAGGCTTTCCTACATAATAACTAATGCCTGGGACAAGCATATGGCTATCCTACATAATAAGTAATGCCCGGGACAAGCATAAGGCTATCCTACATAATAACTAATGCCTGGGACAAGCATAAGGCTATCCTACATAATAACTAATGCATGGGACAAGCATAGGGCTATCCTACATAATAACTAATGCCTGGGACAAGCATAAGGCTATCCTACATAATAACTAATGCATGGGACAAGCATAGGGCTATCCTACATAATAACTAATGCATGGGACAAGCATAAGGCTATCCTACATAATAACTAATGCCTGGGACAAGCATAAGGCTATCCTACATAATAACTAATGCCTGTAACAAGCACAAGGCTATCCTACATAATAACTAATGCCTGGGACAAGCATAAGGCTATCCTACATACTAATAAATGCCTGGGACAAGCATAAGGCTATCCTACATAATAACTAATGCCTGGGACAAGCATAAGGCTATCCTACATACTAATAAATGCCTGGGACAAGCATAAGGCTATCCTACATAATAACTAATGCCTGGGACAAGCATAAGGCTATCCTACATAATAACTAATGCCTGGGACAAGCATAAGGCTATCCTACATAATAACTAATGCCTGGGACAAGCATAAGGCTATCCTACATACTAATTAATGCCTGGGACAAGCATAAGGCTATCCTACATAATAACTAATGCCTGGGACAAGCATAAGGCTATCCTACATAATAACTAATGCCTGGGACAAGCATAAGGCTATCCTACATAATAACTAATGCCTGGGACAAGCCTAAGGCTATCCTACATACTAATTAATGCCTGGGACAAGCATAAGGCTATCCCACATACTAATTAATGCCTGGGACAAGCATAAGGCTATCCTACATAATAACTAATGCATGGGACAAGCATAAGGCTATCCTACATAATAACTAATGCATGGGACAAGCATAAGGCTATCCTACATAATAACTAATGCATGGGACAAGCATAAGGCTATCCCACATAATAACTAAGGCACGGGACAAGCATAAGGCTATCCTACATAATAACTAATGCCTGGGACAAGCATAAGGCTATCCTACATAATAACTAATGCATGGGACAAGCATAAGGCTATCCTACATACTAATTAATGCCTGGGTCAAGCATAAGGCTATCCTACATAATAACTAATGCATGGGACAAGCACAAGGCTATCCTACATAATAACTAATGCCTGGGATAAGCATAAGGCTATCCTACACAATAACTAATGCATGGGACAAGCATAAGGCTATCCTACATAATAACTAATGCCTGGGACAAGCATAAGGCTATCCTACAAAATAACTAATGCCTGGGACAAGCATAAGGCTATCCTACATAATAACTAATGCCTGGGACAAGCACAAGGCTATCCTACATAATAACTAATGCCTGGGACAAGCATAAGGCTATCCTACATACTAATTAATGCCTGGGATAAGCATAAGGCTATCCTACATAATAACTAATGCCTGGGACAAGCATAAGGCTATCCTACATACTAATTAATGCCTGGGACAAGCATAAGGCTATCCTACATAATAACTAATGCATGGGACAAGCACAAGGCTATCCTACATAATAACTAATGCCTGAGATAAGCATAAGGCTATCCTACATAATAACTAATGCATGGGACAAGCATAAGGCTATCCTACATAATAACTAATGCCTGGGACAAGCATAAGGCTAGCCTACATAATAACTAATGCATGGGACAAGCATAAGGCTATCCTACATAATAACTAATGCATGTGACAAGCATAAGGCTATCCTGCATAATAACTAATGCATGAGACAAGCATAAGGCTATCCTACATACTAATTAATACCTGGGACAAGCATAAGGCTATCCTACATAATAACGAATGCCTGGGACAAGCATAAGGCTATCCTACATACTAATTAATGCCTGGGACAAGCATAAGGATATCCTACATAATAACTAATGCCTGGGACAAGCATAAGGCTATCCTACATACTAATAAATGCCTGGGACAAGCATAAGGCTATCCTACATAATAACTAATGCATGGGACAAGCATAAGGCTATCCTACATAATAACTAATGCCTGGGACAAGCATAAGGCTATCCTACATAATAACTAATGCCTGGGACAAGCATAAGGCTATCCTACATACTAATTAATGCCTGGGACAAGCATAAGGCTATCCTACATAATAACTAATGCGTGGGACAAGCATAAGGCTATCCTACATACTAATTAATGCCTGGGACAAGCATAAGGCTATCCTACATAATAACTAATGCATGGGACAAGCACAAGGCTATCCTACATAATAACTAATGCCTGAGATAAGCATAAGGCTATCCTACATAATAACTAATGCATGGGACAAGCATAAGGCTATCCTACATAATAACTAATGCCTGGGACAAGCATAAGGCTAGCCTACATAATAACTAATGCATGGGACAAGCATAAGGCTATCCTACATAATAACTAATGCATGTGACAAGCATAAGGCTATCCTGCATAATAACTAATGCATGAGACAAGCATAAGGCTATCCTACATACTAATTAATACCTGGGACAAGCATAAGGCTATCCTACATAATAACGAATGCCTGGGACAAGCATAAGGCTATCCTACATACTAATTAATGCCTGGGACAAGCATAAGGATATCCTACATAATAACTAATGCCTGGGACAAGCATAAGGCTATCCTACATACTAATAAATGCCTGGGACAAGCATAAGGCTATCCTACATAATAACTAATGCATGGGACAAGCATAAGGCTATCCTACATAATAACTAATGCCTGGGACAAGCATAAGGCTATCCTACATAATAACTAATGCCTGGGACAAGCATAAGGCTATCCTACATACTAATTAATGCCTGGGACAAGCATAAGGCTATCCTACATAATAACTAATGCCTGGGACAAGCATAAGGCTATCCTACATAATAATTAATACATGGGACAAGCATAAGGCTATTGTTACGGTACCAACTGTGTACCAAGGGTTAACCCCAGATGAACAATGTCCTGCATAGACAATCAGCAATTCACAACCCAGCCAGTTTCAGGTTTAAAACAGAATGACAACTTTATTTGAAGGCAGCACACAGATTTATACAGGTTTTTGACCCCCCTCAGATGGGGGTTGAAAGAATGTTGTACATTAGATAAAAGGGAGAAGCGCCCTTGACATGATACAATAGAATTATATTACTTAAATACTTTACTTAGGCAGATAACAACTTAAACACATTTGGCTTGTCTTATCACCTAGCGTCTGTTCTCTGAGGGTGATTAAACAATGGCCTGTTTATTACTTAAATGTAATTATAGCACACAATAGCTGAGGCCAGAAAACCTGTCTTTAGAAATTAGATTCTTAAAGCTAAACACAGTTAACTCTTTCAGTCCTGACAGAAGGGTCTGTCACATAGCTCCCCCCTTGTGGAACACTCCGGCAGACCCGGCTTGACCTTTTTGCGGGTCAACCTGGGGATGACCGGACTAGGAGGTGGTAGGCATGTCAGTTTGCTGGGACAATCCATCTGTATTCCCGTTATGAGAGAGAATCCCTGTCTGTATAAATAAGGGTTCAACCTCTTCAGTGCCCCGACTAGGGCTAAACAGTCCTTCAAAATATCATCGGCTTCTTTACGTGGTTTTTGTACCTGCTCTTTATAGGTATCCACAATCCCTTCATACTGACATAGGGTGCCCTTGAGTTGCTGCACCTCCCTATGAGCCAGTGTCAGCTTCTCCTCCAGTGTCACTAAGTTTGTCCTTAATGTTTCATGTTCCACTCTCAAGCTGGTGTTTTCTGCAGTCTGTCGGTGCAGCCTGTCTAGCAGAGATTCCTGTTCTAAACGTGCTTTTTCCTCTGCACTCCTCTTCTCTCCTGCTAGCACTGTTACATGATTATTTAACGTGACCATTTCATCCTCTACGTGACTCTTCTCCTTCATCAGCGCATTGTAACGGGACTTCCACGTATCAATAGCGGATAGAGATTTACTGAGCTCAGCGTCCTGGGGCTTAGCAGCAGGGGGGTCAGTCTCTGCTGCACGGATCTGAGCACGGGTAGTCACAGGGTTAACATCAGCGGGACCCATGGGAGCATAGGCAGAAACAAGGGGGACCAAGGTATTTCCAAGGAGAACATCAGCTGGTAAATCCTTCATGACCCCCACATTCACAGGTCTAGCGCCCCCTCCCCAATCCAAATGCACCCTGGCAACAGGCAGGCGGAACACAGTGCCCCCTGCTACCCTCACAGCCACAGTGTCTCCTGTGTGCTGTTTCTCAGACACCAAGTTCTTTCGAAGCAAGGTCATGGTAGCACCAGTATCCCGTAGACCACTGACCTCCTTCCCATTCACTTTAACCAGTTGCCGGTTATTCCGGTGGGCAGCTTGCACAAGGTCTGCCTCATGTAGGATGCCCCAGCATTCTTGCGCCTCTACATAGCGGGCCGCAGGCTGAGGATTACGTGGGATTCCGCTAGCGGGTCTTCTCCAGGACTGTGCTTGGTTCGCTGCGTTTAGGGGACACTCTGGTCTTTTGTGCCCTAGTTGCTTACATCCAAAGCACCGAATAGGTTGTGAGTAGCCCCGAGAATTGAACCAGGCTCTCTGAGGGTAGTTCGTGGCCAGAGGCCGTGTGGTATAGCGGTGCGCTGGGGGTTGGTAACTGGCAGGTGCTGGGGTGACTGGGGGTCTGTACTCCACTCTGTCAGGGGGCTTAGTGGTAGCAGTGTCCAGTTTGCGGGCATCCGTATACTCATCTGCCAAGCGAGCCGCTTCATGCAGGGTGGAGGGTTTACGGTCCCGAACCCACTCTCGAACTCCTGCGGGTAACTTGTCGAAGCAATGTTCCAACAGGAATAGCTGCAGCACCTCTTCCCCAGATACGGCTTGGCACCCCGCTATCCAGTGAGCTGCTGTGCGGTGCACCTTACATGCCCACTCAAGGTAGGAATCACCAGCCAATTTAACAGTGTCTCTGAACCGCCTCCGGTATGCCTCCGGTGTAACCGCATACCTGGAGAGCAGAGCCTCTTTTACAGTATTATAATCCCCGACTTCCTCATCTGGAATGGCCCGAAAAGCCTCACTGGCCCGGCCGGATAATTTTCCGGATAATATCGTGACCCAGTCCTCTGCGGGTACCTTGTGTAGTGCACATTGCCTCTCAAAATCCGCAAGGTACCCATCAATCTCTCCTTCTGTTTCCAGGAAGTTTTTAAAAGCTGCAAAATTTACTTTTCCCTTTTCCACTGGGGTTGCTGTGACTTGGGCTGCTGCAGCGCCGCTTTGGCGAAGTAGGTTGGCCTCCACAGCTGCTATGACCCGGTCGATAATTTCGGCAGATGGGTTGGGGCCATAATATGCCAGTCTTATTTTAACCGCCCGATCAAAGCTTGCTTCTTCAGGGGTTCTGTCTGATATGCTGGGCCCATTGGTTCCTTCTGTCCCTGGTACTCTTTCCATCTTAGTCAGTATTGTAATAATCCCCCTCTTCCTGAGGTTACTGGCTTGTGTAGTTGCTCTTCTGGGCGATAAGGATTCTCCCGTCGCTTGCCACCAATGTTACGGTACCAACTGTGTACCAAGGGTTAACCCCAGATGAACAATGTCCTGCATAGACAATCAGCAATTCACAACCCAGCCAGTTTCAGGTTTAAAACAGAATGACAACTTTATTTGAAGGCAGCACACAGATTTATACAGGTTTTTGACCCCCCTCAGATGGGGGTTGAAAGAATGTTGTACATTAGATAAAAGGGAGAAGCGCCCTTGACATGATACAATAGAATTATATTACTTAAATACTTTACTTAGGCAGATAACAACTTAAACACATTTGGCTTGTCTTATCACCTAGCGTCTGTTCTCTGAGGGTGATTAAACAATGGCCTGTTTATTACTTAAATGTAATTATAGCACACAATAGCTGAGGCCAGAAAACCTGTCTTTAGAAATTAGATTCTTAAAGCTAAACACAGTTAACTCTTTCAGTCCTGACAGAAGGGTCTGTCACAGCTATCCTACATAATAACTAATGCATGGGACAAGCATAAGGCTATCCTACATAATAACTAATGCATGGGACAAGCATAAGGCTTTCCTACATAATAACTAATGCCTGGGACAAGCATAAGGCTATCCTACATAATAACTAATGCATGTGACAAGCATAAGGCTATCCTACATAATAACTAATGCATGGGACAAGCATAAGGCTATCCTACATACTAATTAATGCCTGGGACAAGCATAAGGCTATCCTACATACTAATTAATGCCTGGGACAAGCATAAGGCTATCCTACATAATAACTAATGCATGGGACAAGTACAAGGCTATCCTACATAATAACTAATGCCTGAGATAAGCATAAGGCTATCCTACATAATAACTAATGCATGGGACAAGCATAAGGCTATCCTACATAATAACTAATGCCTGGGACAAGCATAAGGCTATCCTACATACTAATTAATGCATGGGACAAGCATAAGGCTATCCTACATAATAACTAATGCATGGGACAAGCATAAGGCTATCCTACATAATAACTAATGCATGTGACAAGCATAAGGCTATCCTACATAATAACTAATGCATGAGACAAGCATAAGGCTATCCTACATACAATTAATGCCTGGGACAAGCATAAGGCTATCCTACATAATAACAAATGCCTGGGACAAGCATAAGGCTATCCTACATACTAATTAATGCCTGGGACAAGCATAAGGATATCCTACATAATAACTAATGCCTGGGACAAGCATAAGGCTATCCTACATACTAATAAATGCCTGGGACAAGCATAAGGCTATCCTACATAATAACTAATGCATGGGACAAGCATAAGGCTATCCTACATAATAACTAATGCCTGGGACAAGCATAAGGCTATCCTACATAATAACTAATGCCTGGGACAAGCATAAGGCTATCCTACATAATAACTAATGCATGGGACAAGCATAAGGCTATCCTACATAATAACTAATGCCTGGGACAAGCATAAGGCTATCCTACATAATAACTAATGCATGGGACAAGCATAAGGCTATCCTACATAATAACTAATGCATGGGACAAGCATAAGGCTATCCTACATAATAACTAATGCCTGGGACAAGCATAAGGCTATCCTACATACTAATTAATGCCTGGGACAAGCATAAGGCTATCCTACATAATAACTAATGCATGGGACAAGCATAAGGCTATCCTACATAATAACTAATGCCTGGGACAAGCATAAGGCTATCCTACATAATAACTAATGCCTTGGACAAGCCTAAGGCTATCCTACATACTAATTAATGCCTGGGACAAGCATAAGGCTATCCTACATACTAATTAATGCCTGGGACAAGCATAAGGCTATCCTAAATAATAACTAATGCATGGGACAAGCATAAGGCTATCCTACATAATAACTAATGCATGGGACAAGCATAAGGCTATCCTACATAATAACTAATGCATGGGACAAGCATAAGGCTATCCTACATAATAACTAATGCATGGGACAAGCATAAGGCTATCCCACATAATAACTAATGCCTGGGACATGCATAAGGCTATCCTACATAATAACTAATCTATGGGACAAGCATAAGGCTATCCTACATAATAACTAATGCCTGGGACAAGCATAAGGCTATCCTACATAATAACTAATGCATGGGACAAGCATAAGGCTATCCTACATACTAATTAATGCCTGGGACAAGCATAAGGCTATCCTACATAATAACTAATGCATGGGACAAGCACAAGGCTATCCTACATAATAACTAATGCCTGAGATAAGCATAAGGCTATCCTACATAATAACTAATGCATGGGACAAGCATAAGGCTATCCTACATAATAACTAATGCCTGGGACAAGCATAAGGCTATCCTACATAATAACTAATGCATGGGACAAGCATAAGGCTATCCTACATAATAACTAATGCCTGGGACAAGCACAAGGCTATCCTACATAATAACTAATGCCTGGGACAAGCATAAGGCTATCCTACATACTAATTAATGCCTGGGATAAGCATAAGGCTATCCTACATAATAACTAATGCCTGGGACAAGCATAAGGCTATCCTACATACTAATTAATGCCTGGGACAAGCATAAGGCTATCCTACATAATAACTAATGCATGGGACAAGCACAAGGCTATCCTACATAATAACTAATGCCTGAGATAAGCATAAGGCTATCCTACATAATAACAAATGCATGGGACAAGCATAAGGCTATCCTACATAATAACTAATGCCTGGGACAAGCATAAGGCTATCCTACATAATAACTAATGCATGGGACAAGCATAAGGCTATCCTACATAATAACTAATGCATGTGGCAAGCATAAGGCTATCCTGCATAATAACTAATGCATGAGACAAGCATAAGGCTATCCTACATACTAATTAATGCCTGGGACAAGAATAAGGCTATCCTACATAATAACGAATGCCTGGGACAAGCATAAGGCTATCCTACATACTAATTAATGCCTGGGACAAGCATAAGGATATCCTATATAATAACTAATGCCTGGGACAAGCATAAGGCTATCCTACATACTAATAAATGCCTTTGACAAGCATAAGGCTATCCTACATAATAACTAATGCATGGGACAAGCATAAGGCTATCCTACATAATAACTAATGCCTGGGACAAGCATAAGGCTATCCTACATAATAACTAATGCCTGGGACAAGCATAAGGCTATCCTACATACTACTTAATGCCTGGGACAAGCATAAGGCTATCCTACATAATAACTAATGCCTGGGACAAGCATAAGGCTATCCTACATAATAACTAATGCCTGGGACAAGCATAAGGCTATCCTACATAATAATTAATGCCTGGGACAAGCATAGGGCTATCCTACATAATAACTAATGCCTGGGACAAGCATAAGGCTATCCTACATAATAACTAATGCCTGGGACAAGCATAAGGCTATCCTACATAATAAATAATGCATGGGACAAGCATAAGGCTATCCTACATAATAACTAATGCATGGGACAAGCATAAGGCTATCCTACATAATAACTAATGCCTGGGACAAGCATAAGGCTATCCTACATAATAACTAATGCATGTGACAAGCATAAGGCTATCCTACATAATAACTAATGCATGGGACAAGCATAAGGCTATCATACATACTAATTAATGCCTGGGACAAGCATAAGGCTATCCTACATAATAACTAATGCCTGGGACAAGCATAAGGCTGTCCTACATACTAATAAATGCCTGGGACAAGCATAAGACTATCCTACATAATAACTAATGCATGGGACAAGCATAAGGCTATCCTACATAATAATTAATGCCTGGGACAAGCATAAGGCTATCCTACATAATAACTAATGCCTGGGACAAGCATAAGGCTATCCTACATACTAATTAATGCCTGGGAAAAGCATAAGGATATCCTACATAATAACTAATGCCTGGGACAAGCATAAGGCTATCCTACATACTAATTACTGCCTGGGACAAGCATAAGGCTATCCTACATAATAACTAATGCATGTGACAAGCATAAGGCTATCCTACATAATAACTAATGCATGGGACAAGCATAAGGCTATCCTACATACTAATTAATGCCTGGGACAAGCATAAGGTTATCCTACATAATAACTAATGCCTGGGACAAGCATAAGGCTATCCTACATAATAACTAATGCCTGGGACAAGTATATGGCTATCCTACATACTAATAAATGCCTGGGACAAGCATAAGGCTATCCTACATAATAACTAATGCCTGGGACAAGCATAAGGCTATCCTACATACTAATTAATGCCTGGGACAAGCATAAGGCTATCCTACATAATAACTAATGCATGGGACAATTTAAGAATAACCTACCAATGGTTCTTTGTGGCCCAAGGGCAATATCATTTTAAGGATACTTCAGATATAGAATTTAGCAGCATGTTGACTTATATCACAAAGCATATAGAAAAGACAGGAATTGAATATAGAATAAATAATAAAAAATAGAAAATTAAAAACAAAAAATCAATACAACAAACAATAACTTACACTAATACATGACACCAATACAGAAAAATGAATAAAAAAATACACAAACACAAAAAAAAGTAGTAACAGTAATCACACTGCACACTTAGGATGTGTGTTTTTAACATAATTATTGGGCCTTGGTGTGGAGTTTATCCTTTTGTTAGGACCCTCCCCGCCCTCGGCCCTAGGTTTTTTAGCCTGAATGTAGTAAATGTTGTGCCAATGGTCCATCTTAACTTAATCACCATCACTTGATTTTAGTACCACTCCTCAAAATTTTTAATGTGTTCCCCCTTTTTTCATTTTGCACTTAAACATTTTTCTTTTTTGATTCACCCAATAGAACATAGAAAGTTATTTACTAATTTATTCACTTATAGCATTCACTTGAGAGACGATATGTTCACACCTGGAATATTATTACAGGGACCAATACTAGACTAGCACTGCCCATTTTAGTGATTTTTTGTTCCATTGGCCGACACCCCCTATAAACATCCCTCACAGGTAACACTACTAGATCTCTGATGAAGCGCATGTGAGCATGCGCGAAACGCGTCAGATCTAGCACCCCTTGCACACCTGTGTTTGTGCTAACCACCTCTGTATATCTAATAAAAGTCACCTGGCTTCAAGTTCCTGAGTCCTCGCCTTTCTTCTTGTATCCTGTATTCGGCTGAGCTAGCCCTGAGGACCGGAACCAACATCCACTATTTCAGTCCTGTTTGCCTGGCGTACTTCTGCACAGCACCCTGCCTTTTGTCCCCTGGTGGACTCCGACTGAGGAAAAAGCAGTTTGGGTACGCCAGTGATTAGTACCTGGTCATCGACGTGCTATCGACCTAGCACGCTGTGTGCTTCGACTACCCGCAGCCCCGTCACAGCACTGAGCCTCCTGTGGTCCCCTGGTGGATCCAAATAACGACAACTCCGGAGCAGGCCCATCTCACTGCCGGTCGCCTCAGATACGTCATACTAGGCGACACAGCGGCAGGCACGCAGCACGACTGGGCGCACAGACACGTAAGACGTCATCATCGGCGATGACGCGGAGAATAGACTGCATCATACCACGCCGAAGACGGGTTCCTTCCCCACAGCAGCAGGAACTTTGTAACACAGGTGTCTATTTTAACGGGCCTACAGAGGAGCAGAGACAAAGCGACTACTTACGTGAGCCAGCAGTAAATTACAGCAGCACTCACGCATCACCTCCTACAACCACAACTTTCCAGCAGACACAACCCCACAGAGGGACTGGGCCTGATATCACCAAACAGGTAGCTATATGCTCTGGATCGTTGCTTATTTATCTGTTCGCCTGTTTTGTCTTAAAAACACCAGCTCTTGTATCTTGTGCCACCGCAAACACGGTCAGCTCAGTTTCTACTGACCGACACACTCACGCTGACCACAACGACACTGCATCTAATAGACACCTGTTGTGATACAAACAGTATTGGTCATTTCACCTACACAGGACTGAACTTTAATAACCGATAAGAGAGACAGCATCATCTTTGTTTCTTAAACTGGTTTTGCTCATTATTCTGTTCTCTCTTTAGTTACATATTTTTCATTGATATACAATGGCCGAATTGCCAGAGACTGTAACTACACACCCCACAAGGGAATCCTCTGACGATAAACGCAGGCATATTCTGGCCACAGCACTTCAAGGGGCTAATGCTTTACCGACAGTACCTAGGGAAGAAAATTTGCCCTCATTATTTTCAGGCCTGGAGAAACTCCGATTTAAGGAGACCAATCTTTGGTGGGACATAGAATTCTTGGACTTGTATATTAAGGAGGGGAAGGTCCCACGTGGGCTAAGGATGAAAAAATTCCCCTCCTTCGCCCAACAACTACCAGAGTTTATGGAGGAGTGGAACCACACTCTAACCAGATGTTCCATGACCCTTATGTTACAGAAGCATTAGTTATTCTGTTGTGAAGAGCTTATTTCCCAGCAGCAATGCCTGAACCAGCAAGCCAGCGCCTAAGAAGGGCTCCAAGAAAACTGTAACAAGTTTCATTTCATAAAGAGTTAACTCTTTTTTTTCAGCTTTTAGAAACTATTGTCTAATCACCTCTGGAGCCAGACTGCTAATTGATAAGATGAACTTGTAAACTTGTTATCTTAAGTACTGTAATCCTATTGTGGCCTGTCAAAGGACAGTGCTCTCTATCTAAATGTGTGATGGGGGATTTTGTGCTTCCCCCCCTCTCCCCCTGGGAGTGCCCTGTGTGCATGTAACCTTAATAAAAAGCAGGCTGGGCATCCCAGTCCTGAGTTCTTGTTTGACCCTCAATCGCAGCGTTGACTCGTTTTTGTGGGCAGAAGGGTATCCTAGCTGTACTGCAGCTAAGGGAGATTATTCTATATTTGCGAGACTCATATAGAATACTATGGAAAGCAGCTTCTCCCCTCTTTAGCAATAGGGATCCAGGCTACTAAGCGGTCCATCTCTCAGCGAGACTAAGGGTAACCGTAACATTTGGCGGCAGCGGCGGGATTTTCCTGGATTTCCTAGGAGAGGTACAGAACGGATGGAGAGCGCTTACGAAAAATTGAAGCGTACAACCCTAAAGGATTTACTTGAAAGCAGAGGGGGGTACGCCAGCAACCGGCCGAGGAGAGAGCTGATCGCAGAATTGACCGAACTGGATCAGAGCTTCACAATGGCGGAAACACCGACCACGATTAGTGACGAAAAAACCAGGATTGTTCGGGAAAGGCTCTCATTATACGGGCCGAACCCCTCCATGGAATTGGTACAGCAGTTGATGGCGGAGGCGGACGAGGATATACGAGAGACTCGAGCCCACGAACTCAACCTAGCGAACGCACACCGCAATGCTGAAGCCCCGCAGGTAATCATCCCTGTCGAAAATGCTGGGAGGCCCAAGATACCCTATGCGGCATTTCGACCCTTCCTAGAGAGCAAGACAGGGATTGATGAATATTTGGCGGACTTCGAAAGGCAATGTGCCCTGCACCAGATTCCCAACAGAGAGTGGCCCACGATATTGTCTGGGAAACTATCCGGGCGAGCCCTGGAAGCCTTTCGTACTCTGGGTGCTGAGGAAGTGACACAGTATGAGCTAGTTAAGGAGACACTGTTGCGACGGTATGCTGTAACTCCGGACACGTATCGTCGACAGTTTCGGGGCACGGAAAAGAAGCCTAACGATACCCATATGGAATGGGCGCACCGAATGCGGAGAGCGGCAAATCACTGGCTGAGCGGAAGTAAAGCGGTGACTGGGGAGGAAATTTTACAATTGTTTCTCTTAGAACATTTTTATAATGGCATGGAACAGCAAGGGAAGGAATGGCTGCGAGACAGGCGGCCTTCTACCTTAGAAGAAGCAGCCAAATTGGCCGATGAACATTATGACTCCCGTCTTCACGAACCCATGAACTACCGAGCTCCAGCACGGGTCGAACCCAGAGAGGTTTACCGTGCACCCCCTCGTGCTGAATTCCGAGCCCCGGTGCCCACAGGGCCCGTCCGACACTCAGGACCACCCAATAACAGCTCTGAGCGTCCCAGACCGACTTGCCACCGATGCAAGCAACCAGGGCATTTCATGGCTAGCTGCCCCCTTAATACGCACCAGACACCCAGGAATTACAATTACCCCTCTGGGTCCTATCGTCCGGCCCGGGCCCTCTGTGTTAACCAAGAGGCCCCTATGGAGGGATATGTGGGGCCGCTTCACGAGGCAGACCCTGTATATGCTGCCTCAGATAACCGCCAGCACCATCGGCAGAGGGTATGGCTCGAGGGGCGATCTACCGAGGGATTGCGAGACACAGGGGCTACTATCACGCTGGTACAGAGTCATTTGGTGCCAGAGCACAAGCGATCCGGACAGACTGTGGCCGTTAGAGTGGCGGGGGGGGATGTGTACAAAATTCCAACAGCTAAAGTGCATCTTGATTGGGGAGCGGGAAAGGGGGCTGTGAACGTGGGCCTAATGGATAATTTACCTGCCGAAGTACTACTGGGCAACGATTTGGGCCCCATGACTTCTGCCTATGCTCCAGTATGCAACAACGAGGCGGACCCAGTGACTACACGGGCCCAAGCCCGGACGGAGCGAGAGCTCTCACCAGTGCGGGAGACACAGGTAAGACCTACCCCGACCTTGCCTGACAGGTTAGGCCCCATACCCTGGGACACCCCAGATGCCTTCGAGGCAGAGTCTAAGACTGACCCGACCTTACAAAAGTACCGGGAACGAGCAGAGACCGGAGGGGGCGGGGCAGATAACGAAACATTCTTATGGGAAAAAGGGAAACTATACCGCTGGACAGAGAAAAGGGGACAGCGTAGGCGACAGCTGGTAGTGCCCCACAAATACCGTCAAGAAATCCTCAAAATAGGCCACGACATCCCCTTAGCAGGCCACCTAGCCGGTACCCGTACCCTACACCGCATTACTCACACGTTCTTTTGGCCAGGGGTGCACGCTGACGTTAGAACTTACTGTAACACCTGCGATGTGTGTCAACGAGTAGGAAGGCGAGGCGATCACCCTAAAGCCCAGCTAGTAAATATGCCCATTGTAGAGGAACCCTTCAGCCGGGTTGCTATTGACCTAGTGGGACCACTGGCTACCCCTAGTCCCTCCGGTAAGCGATACATTCTTACCGTAGTGGACTACGCTACCAGGTACCCAGAGGCTGTCGCCCTATCCAACATACAAGCGGATACGGTAGCGAATGCACTAGTACAGGTGTTCTCCCGGGTAGGATTTCCAAAAGAAATCCTATCCGACCGAGGCACCCAATTTACGGCTGAATTGACCCAACAACTCTGGCAGGTTTGCAAAATTAAGTCCCTCCTAAGCTCCCCATACCACCCCCAGACGAACGGGCTGTGTGAGAGGTTCAATGGGACCCTCAAGCAAATGCTCAAGACGTTCACTCAGGAATACCGAGACTGGGAACGCTTCCTGCCGCACCTCCTATTTGCTTATCGGGAGGTGCCCCAGGAAACGACAGGGTTCTCTCCCTTCGAGTTGCTCTACGGAAGAAAGGTACGGGGACCCCTAAACCTGATCCGGGAGCACTGGGAGGGAGAGATGGAGGCTGACGGTGTCCCAATTGTGCCATACGTGCTGGAACTCAGGGACCGAATGGAGCAATTAGCCAAATCCGTGCGGGCTAATCTCCAGTTGGCCCAGAGAAGACAGAAAGTATGGTACGATCGGGGGGCCCGAAAGAGAATCTTCACCATAGGACAAAAGGTGTTAGTACTTAAGCCGGTGAAGACAGACAAATTGCAGGCGTCCTGGCAGGGTCCCTACCAGATCGTAGAGAAAAGGGGAGACACCACTTATGTGATAGCTAGCTGCCACGACAACAATCTTAGAAAGACATTCCATGTAAACATGCTCAAGGAATATTTTGAGCGACCAGAGAACGTGACGGCCGTATGTTGTTCCCCTCAGGAAGACCCCGACAGTTTACCCATTCCAGACCTATTAGAAAAGAGCCTCCCCACAGGTATAGTGGCGCAGGTTCAGATAGGGGACCGACTTAGCCCCACTGAAAGGGAGCAGCTCAACCAACTCCTCCAGTCCAAACACCTCACCTTCTCCCCGAAGCCAGGGTACACTACTTTAACCACCCACCAGGTAGATACTCCGGGACAAGCTCCCTTGCGCCAGGCTCCGTACCGAATCCCCGAAGCAGTTAGGACAGGAATGAAGAAGGAGATCGATGAGATGCTCCAGCTCAGGGTAATTGAGCCCTCCGATAGTCCCTGGGCCTCCCCAGTTGTCTTGGTGCCCAAGAAAGATGGGACCACCCGGTTCTGCGTAGACTATCGGAGGCTCAATGAAAATACCGTGACGGACGCTTACCCTATGCCCAGGGTAGACGAGCTACTCGATCGTATAGCCAGGGGAAATTACCTGACCACTATTGACCTCTGCAAAGGTTACTGGCAGATTCCCCTGGCCCCGGAGGCTATCCCCAAGTCGGCATTCGTCACCCCATTCGGCTTATATCAGTTTAGGGTAATGCCGTTTGGGATGAAGAATGCCCCAGCTACATTCCAGCGCTTGGTGGATAGGCTCCTGGATGGCTTCCAGAGTTTTGCTTGCGCCTACCTGGACGACATAGCGATCCACAGTGAGTCCTGGGAGGACCACTTAGCTCATGTGGGAATGGTTCTGGATCAGATCCGGGCTGCTGGCCTGACTCTGAAGCCAGAAAAATGCCACTTTGGGATGGCCGAGGTACAGTACCTGGGTCACCGGGTGGGGTGTGGAAAGCAGCGACCAGAGCCGGCCAAAATAGAAGCTGTCGCCAATTGGCCCACCCCCATCACTAAGACTCAGGTCCTAGCCTTCCTGGGCACGGCAGGGTACTATAGACGGTTCGTACCAGACTACAGCACACTTGCCAAACCCCTGACTGACTTGACCAAGAAGAACTTACCTCGACAGGTCCTGTGGTCTCCCCACTGTGAAACGGCTTTCCAGGCTCTCAAAAATGCTCTAATTAACGCTCCTGTCTTGGCGGCCCCAGCCCTTAACAAACGTTTTATCGTCCATACAGATGCTTCCATGTTCGGGCTGGGAGCTGTCCTCAGCCAAGTAGGCGAAGATGGAGGGGAGCATCCAGTTGCCTACATCAGCCGGAAGCTCCTGCCCCGCGAAGTCAGCTATGCAGCGGTCGAAAAGGAGTGTTTGGCTTTGGTGTGGGCATTAAAGAAATTGACTCCCTATTTATATGGTCAGGAGTTCACTCTGGTCACTGACCATAACCCGTTGGTGTGGCTGAACCGGGTCTCTGGAGATAACGGCAGGCTATTACGTTGGAGCTTATCGTTGCAAACCTTCAATTTCACCATTACTTACAGACCTGGGAAACAGAATGGCAACGCCGACGGGTTGTCCAGACAAACCGACCTCAGCCCCGCATAACCAGCGGTCTGGACAGCCTTAGTCTGCCCCGAAAAGGGGTCAGACCGTGTCTGCCAGAGTGTTCCACAGAAAGGGAGCAATGTTACAGAAGCATTAGTTATTCTGTTGTGAAGAGCTTATTTCCCAGCAGCAATGCCTGAACCAGCAAGCCAGCGCCTAAGAAGGGCTCCAAGAAAACTGTAACAAGTTTCATTTCATAAAGAGTTAACTCTTTTTTTTCAGCTTTTAGAAACTATTGTCTAATCACCTCTGGAGCCAGACTGCTAATTGATAAGATGAACTTGTAAACTTGTTATCTTAAGTACTGTAATCCTATTGTGGCCTGTCAAAGGACAGTGCTCTCTATCTAAATGTGTGATGGGGGATTTTGTGCTTCCCCCCCTCTCCCCCTGGGAGTGCCCTGTGTGCATGTAACCTTAATAAAAAGCAGGCTGGGCATCCCAGTCCTGAGTTCTTGTTTGACCCTCAATCGCAGCGTTGACTCGTTTTTGTGGGCAGAAGGGTATCCTAGCTGTACTGCAGCTAAGGGAGATTATTCTATATTTGCGAGACTCATATAGAATACTATGGAAAGCAGCTTCTCCCCTCTTTAGCAATAGGGATCCAGGCTACTAAGCGGTCCATCTCTCAGCGAGACTAAGGGTAACCGTAACACCTTATGAACCAACTACTGAGACATAAAAGACAGGAAAGAGATCTAATCCTGACTGAAATCAAAACCACAGAGACTCTCATTCAACCTTTTGAGGCCACTACCCAATATAAAGATTATACAGTCCAACTTGAGGAAACCATCAATAAATTAGATATGGACTTATCTAGCCGAAAAGTGTCTAAATATAACCGTGACACTAAGGACTATGACCTAAACATAGTTTACTCATGGCAACAACTTAGGCCCACCAGGGGGAGGGGGAATTCCAACACCCCTAAGAATAGCAATAAAAAACGCAGGGGCAACACAAATGGGAAGAGAGTCACTTTTTCTAGTATAGAAGCCACTGACTCAGAAACATCTCTCCCACAATCCCCCAGCACTCCCACAGCTGAGCCTAGTGAACCCTCCACCTCTGCCAATATAGACACTAGTGTCCCCACTAGAACGACTCTGGCCACCCTTGTTAAATCACCCAGCCAAACCAGCACTCCCAAAGTATCTAGTCAGGCACACCGTTACCCCAGCAGGGCAGCCTCAAAAAACAAAAAGAAATAACGAATGTAATTAATCTATCAAAAATTGAACTCACACCTGCACAGATTTCTATACTCAATAAAGGACTCACTTTTGCACCTAGCACGAATTTTGATGTCTTTTCTACTGTTATAGACATCAACAGATTAGTGCGCAAACTTACACTAAGGAAACACTTTTCTGACACAGATATGGAGAATTCTACTCCAGAGCCTCCCTCAACACTTTCAGTCAACATTCACTCAGGACTGTTATTTAGAGACCAATGTGATTTTAACACACTGTTATCATTACAAAGCAACACCTCCAGTTCCTCACTATCCACACATTATTTTCCACACAAAGACCGCTCATTCTTTTACCCTGTTCAGGCCAGAAGCCCCAATATTGAATTATATCAAGACACAGTATTGAGAGATATCATATCACTCCACGAGACCACAAAAGACACTCACACAACAGTAAAACACAATATTACCCATGAGGAAAAAAATGCACTGGCAGAACTAGAGATCAACCCTGACATAGTAATCACACAGGCCGACAAGGGTGGGGCTGTAGTGATCCTCAACACTACTGATTACATGGAAGAAATTGATGTGCACCTTGGGGACACTTCCACCTACACACGTTTAGGCTATGACCCCACCTCTAGGTTTTCCCTAGAACTGCTTTCGTTCCTGGATACGGCCCTAGAGAATGGTTTCATTACCAAGGAAACCATGGAATATCTATTTGTAGAGCACCCTCTGATCCCAACCTTCAGGGTTGTGCCCAAGATACACAAGACCCTGACCAGACCCCCAGGGAGACCCATAGTGGCCAGCATGGGGTCCCTATGTGAGAGACTGGGGGCCTGGCTAGACTCAGTCCTTCAACCCATAGTTACCTCACTGCCAGGCTACATTAGAGACAGTGCTCACCTTCTTCATCAATTGAATGACATCAAGTGGCAACCCACTTTTCAGTGGCTTACCATAGATGTGACAGCCCTCTACTCCAGTATACCCCACTCTAAGGGACTGGAGGCCCTGGGTAAAATGATTAGAAGATATACTTCATTCTCTGACGAATACATCCAATTTGTAGTTTCCACTGCCAAATTCCTTCTTTCACACAACTACTTTGTCTCTGGGGGGGAATTCTACTTGCAGAATTGTGGCACAGCCATGGGGGCAAAATTTGCCCCCGCATATGCCAACCTATACATGGGCTGGCTAGAACTTAACAGCATTTATGCTGATGACTTCCCCCTCAGGGACAATCTAGTTGTGTATGGCCGTTATATTGACGACCTTATAGTCATTTGGAATTCAGACAACCAGAGAGAGGTACACACTCTGGTAGACCTCCTCAATGACAACCAGTTTAACCTTAAATTTACATATTCATCATCACCCAACTCTATAGCTTATCTAGACTTACATCTTTACATTGACGAAGGATCTAACATCGTGTCCACTATATACAGGAAGACCCTAGCACGCAACACCATACTTAGAGCAGATTCCTGCCATGCTAGACACACTATTAGGGGCATCCCCAAAGGCCAATACATTAGGGCGCGCAGAAACTGCTCTAACATTCAACAGTATAGGACACAGGCAGATGCAATCACCCAGAGACTTCTAGAGAGGGGGTATAATAAGAAGTTACTAACACAAACAGCT
Source organism: Bombina bombina (assembly GCF_027579735.1). NCBI lineage: Eukaryota > Metazoa > Chordata > Amphibia > Anura > Bombinatoridae > Bombina > Bombina bombina. Next base: position 21,970,259 of record NC_069500.1, read on the forward strand.
AATCAAGTGAGCAAAATAGAGAGGCAGACTCTGTTCTCAAGCTACTCTACTAGAAATACTGCTAATACCACAAGGAAAAACGTATCTACTGATGAAATTGTCTTTTCCACCCAATACAGCAGACAATTTGATGAGGTCTGTAAAATAGTACTTAAATACCTTCCCATTCTCCAGAGTGATGCCAAACTACAACATATAACCAAACAACAAATCAAATGTGTAGCAAAGAAGGCCCCCACAGTGGGAGACAGGGTTAGAAAACATTTTACTAACAAACCCACACCTGTGACACACTGGCTCAGCCTCAGCAAAGGCTTCTTCAAATGTGGCCACACCTGCAAGAGTTGCACTTACACTCAGAAAACAGATCAATTCACCTCTTCCAGCACGGGCAAAACATTTTCCATCAAACAAAGAATAGATTGCACTACCCGTTTTGTAGTATACTTAATCACATGCCAGCAGTGCTTACACCAATATGTAGGTCTTACCACACGACCACTTAAGGATCGAATCAGACAACACTTATTATCTTTAGAAGATGAAATTCCGAGAACCCCTGTGGCCAAACATTTTCGGTCTCATGGTAATCATATTAAACATCTTTTCAAATTTATAGGCATCGAACATATCCACAATGACATCAGAGGAGGGGATAGGGCGGGGAAACTTCAGAAGAGAGAGGCATACTGGATATTTACCCTTCGTACCAAATTTCCCCATGGCATTAATATGAGACAAGACCTAGACCTTTTCATAGACTAGGTCCTACATATGCCCTACCAGCAGGGGTATCCTTTGCCCCTCCCCTAAAACTCCTTTCCTCCCCCCTCTCCCCCCCCATTACCTTTCCCTCCTCTCCTTATGTCCCACATTCAAGTCCAGGCCCAGGAAATATTTGACCCTAGTTTATTGTTTTATTTAGACTATTTTTAGTGTTCCCTTTGTCCTTAATTGGTTTGTAACTTATACCTTACATCCAGTCTATTTTTCTGGTCTGTAACTTATACCTTGCATTCAGTCTATTCTTTCTTCAATGGCCATTTCTGATCTTAGAATTGCTTACTGCCCTAATTTAGTGATTATTTTCTCTGATCAGACCTCTGCATCCCCCACCCGGGTTTTTGTTTAATTACAAAGAGGTTTCCCAGAGTTGGCAAGCAATGTCCAATAGGTTTAGTTTCCCCTTTTTTCCCCCCTTGGCCCTGACACGAAAACTAGGTATTCACTCTATATACTGTGTCCACTTGCTTGGCCATTTCGGGTCCCTAGAAACCATTACCCCCTTGGCCTTGCTCAAGCATTCTATCAATCACTCCACCTATGCAGCTATGATATGGCCATAGAAAACTTCTTATTATCATTACTACTTCCACTTTTTCTTCTTTTTTCCTTTTTTTTATTTCTAATATCTAATTTAATTTTATATTTAATTCTTTTTACATGCCTTATTCACATATGTTTTACTCTCCATATACCTTATTGTTAATATTAATTTTTTCAATAGCAAGATACCTCTCTAGGTAGGCACACAATGCCCCAACTTAGTAATTTTAGACCCCTTAATTAAAGTATTCCCCTTTTTTCTTTCTCACTCACAGGTGAGCCCCTGTGACATATAGGAATAATGCCTCCCTTAAAACCTTTTTGTCTACTCAAAACTTAGTTCCATAACTAACAATTTAAACTCATTTCCATAACTGACAATGAAAATTTTATGGTATAGTAAACATTACAAGTGTCTCGGTTACCAAGATAGGAACTTAATGTTATGAAGAAAACTAACCCATAAAATTTAAGAATAACCTACCAATGGTTCTTTGTGGCCCAAGGGCAATATCATTTTAAGGATACTTCAGATATAGAATTTAGCAGCATGTTGACTTATATCACAAAGCATATAGAAAAGACAGGAATTGAATATAGAATAAATAATAAAAAATAGAAAATTAAAAACAAAAAATCAATACAACAAACAATAACTTACACTAATACATGACACCAATACAGAAAAATGAATAAAAAAATACACAAACACAAAAAAAAGTAGTAACAGTAATCACACTGCACACTTAGGATGTGTGTTTTTAACATAATTATTGGGCCTTGGTGTGGAGTTTATCCTTTTGTTAGGACCCTCCCCGCCCTCGGCCCTAGGTTTTTTAGCCTGAATGTAGTAAATGTTGTGCCAATGGTCCATCTTAACTTAATCACCATCACTTGATTTTAGTACCACTCCTCAAAATTTTTAATGTGTTCCCCCTTTTTTCATTTTGCACTTAAACATTTTTCTTTTTTGATTCACCCAATAGAACATAGAAAGTTATTTACTAATTTATTCACTTATAGCATTCACTTGAGAGACGATATGTTCACACCTGGAATATTATTACAGGGACCAATACTAGACTAGCACTGCCCATTTTAGTGATTTTTTGTTCCATTGGCCGACACCCCCTATAAACATCCCTCACAGGTAACACTACTAGATCTCTGATGAAGCGCATGTGAGCATGCGCGAAACGCGTCAGATCTAGCACCCCTTGCACACCTGTGTTTGTGCTAACCACCTCTGTATATCTAATAAAAGTCACCTGGCTTCAAGTTCCTGAGTCCTCGCCTTTCTTCTTGTATCCTACATAATAACTAATGCATGGGACAAGCATAAGGCTATCCTACATAATAACTAATGCCTGGGAAAAGCATAAGGCTATCCTACATAATAACTAATGCCTGGGACAAGCATAAGGCTATCCTACATACTAATTAATGCCTGGGACAAGCATAAGGCTATCATACATAATAACTAATGCCTGGGACAAGCATAAGGCTATCCTACATAATAACTAATGCATGTGACAAGCATAAGGCTATCCTACATAATAACTAATGCATGGGACAAGCATAAGGCTATCCTACATAATAACTAATGCCTGGGACAAGCATAAGGCTATCCTACATAATAACTAATGCCTGGGACAAGCATAAGGCTATCCTACATACTAATAAATGCCTGGGACAAGCATAAGGCTATCCTACATAATAACTAATGCATGGGACAAGCATAAGGCTATCCTACATAATAATTAATGCCTGGGACAAGCATAAGGCTATCCTACATAATAACTAATGCCTGGGACAAGCATAAGGCTATCCTACATACTAATTAATGCCTGGGAAAAGCATAAGGATATCCTACATAATAACTAATGCCTGGGACAAGCATAAGGCTATCCTACATACTAATTACTGCCTGGGACAAGCATAAGGCTATCCTACATAATAACTAATGCATGTGACAAGCATAAGGCTATCCTACATAATAACTAATGCATGGGACAAGCATAAGGCTATCCTACATACTAATTAATGCATGGGACAAGCATAAGGTTATCCTACATAATAACTAATGCCTGGGACAAGCATAAGGCTATCCTACATAATAACTAATGCCTGGGACAAGTATATGGCTATCCTACATACTAATAAATGCCTGGGACAAGCATAAGGCTATCCTACATGATAACTAATGCATGGGACAAGCATAAGGCTATCCTACATAATAACTAATGCATGTGACAAGCATAAGGCTATCCTGCATAATAACTAATGCATGAGACAAGCATAAAGCTATCCTACATACTAATTAATGCCTGGGACAAGCATAAGGCTATCCTACATAATAACGAATGCCTGGGACAAGCATAAGGCTATCCTACATACTAATTAATGCCTGGGACAAGCATAAGGCTATCCTACATAATAACTAATGCCTGGGACAATCATAAGGCTATCCTACATACTAATAAATGCCTGGGACAAGCATAAGGCTATCCTACATAATAACTAATGCATGGGACAAGCATAAGGCTATCCTACATAATAACTAATGCCTGGGACAAGCATAAGGCTATCCTACATAATAACTAATGCCTGGGACAAGCATAAGGCTATCCTACATACTAATTAATGCCTGGGACAAGCATAAGGCTATCCTACATAATAACTAATGCATGGGACAAGCATAAGGCTATCCTACATAATAACTAATGCCTGGGACAAGCATAAGGCTATCCTACATAATAACTAATGCATGGGACAAGCATAAGGCTATCCTACATAATGACTAATGCATGGGACAAGCATAAGGCTATCCTACATAATAACTAATGCATGGGACAAGCATAAGGCTATCCTACATACTAATTAATGCCTGGGACAAGCATAAGGCTATCCTACATAATAACTAATGCCTGGGACAAGCATAAGGCTATCCTACATAATAATAAATGCCTGGGACAAGCAGAAGGCTATCCTACATAATAACTAATGCATGGGACAAGCATAAGGCTATCCTACATAATAACTAATGCCTGGGACAAGCATAAGGCTATCCTACATAATAACTAATGCCTGGGACAAGCATAAGGCTATCCTACATAATAACTAATGCATGGGACAAGCATAAGGCTATCCTACATAATAACTAATGCCTGGGACAAGCCTAAGGCTATCCTACATACCAATTAATGCCTGGGACAAGCATAAGGCTATCCTACATACTAATTAATGCCTGGGACAAGCATAAGGCTATCCTACATAATAACTAATGCATGGGGCAAGCATAAGGCTATCCTACATAATTACTAATGCATGGGACAAGCATAAAGCTATCCTACATAATAACTAATGCATGGGACAAGCATAAGGCTATCCTACATAATAACTAATCCATGGGACAAGCATAAGGCTATCCTACATAATAACTAATGCATGTGACAAGCATAAGGCTATCCTGCATAATAACTAATGCATGAGACAAGCATAAAGCTATCCTACATACTAATTAATGCCTGGGACAAGCATAAGGCTATCCTACATAATAACGAATGCCTGGGACAAGCATAAGGCTATCCTACATACTAATTAATGCCTGGGACAAGCATAAGGCTATCCTACATAATAACTAATGCCTGGGACAAGCATAAGGCTATCCTACATACTAATAAATGCCTGGGACAAGCATAAGGCTATCCTACATAATAACTAATGCATGGGACAAGCATAAGGCTATCCTACATAATAACTAATGCCTGGGACAAGCATAAGGCTATCCTACATAATAACTAATGCCTGGGACAAGCATAAGGCTATGCTACATACTAATTAATGCCTGGGACAAGCATAAGGCTATCCTACATAATAACTAATGCCTGGGACAAGCATAAGGCTATCCTACATAATAACTAATGCATGGGACAAGCATAAGGCTATCCTACATACTAACTAATGCCTGGGACAAGCATAAGTCTATCCTACATAATAACTAATGCCTGGGACAAGCATAAGGCTATCCTACACAATAACTAATGCATGGGACAAGCATAAGGCTATCCTATGTGAGAGACTGGGGGCCTGGCTAGACTCAGTCCTTCAACCCATAGTTACCTCACTGCCAGGCTACATTAGAGACAGTGCTCACCTTCTTCATCAATTGAATGACATCAAGTGGCAACCCACTTTTCAGTGGCTTACCATAGATGTGACAGCCCTCTACTCCAGTATACCCCACTCTAAGGGACTGGAGGCCCTGGGTAAAATGATTAGGAGATATACTTCATTCTCTGACGAATACATTCAATTTGTAGTTTCCACTGCCAAATTCCTTCTTTCACACAACTACTTTGTCTCTGGGGGGGAATTCTACTTGCAGAATTGTGGCACAGCCATGGGGGCAAAATTTGCCCCCGCATATGCCAACCTATACATGGGCTGGCTAGAACTTAACAGCATTTATGCTGATGACTTCCCCCTCAGGGACAATCTAGTTGTGTATGGCCGTTATATTGACGACCTTATAGTCATTTGGAATTCAGACAACCAGACAGAGGTACACACTCTGGTAGACCTCCTCAATGACAACCAGTTTAACCTTAAATTTACATATTCATCATCACCCAACTCTATAGCTTATCTAGACTTACATCTTTACATTGACGAAGGATCTAACATCGTGTCCACTATATACAGGAAGACCCTAGCACGCAACACCATACTTAGAGCAGATTCCTGCCATGCTAGACACACTATTAGGGGCATCCCCAAAGGCCAATACATTAGGGCACGCAGAAACTGCTCTAACATTCAACAGTATAGGACACAGGCAGATGCAATCACCCAGAGACTTCTAGAGAGGGGGTATAATAAGAAGTTACTAACACAAACAGCTAATCAAGTGAGCAAAATAGAGAGGCAGACTCTGTTCTCAAGCTACTCTACTAGAAATACTGCTAATACCACAAGGAAAAACGTATCTACTGATGAAATTGTCTTTTCCACCCAATACAGCAGACAATTTGATGAGGTCTGTAAAATAGTACTTAAATACCTTCCCATTCTCCAGAGTGATGCCAAACTACAACATATAACCAAACAACAAATCAAATGTGTAGCAAAGAAGGCCCCCACAGTGGGAGACAGGGTTAGAAAACATTTTACTAACAAACCCACACCTGTGACACACTGGCTCAGCCTCAGCAAAGGCTTCTTCAAATGTGGCCACACCTGCAAGAGTTGCACTTACACTCAGAAAACAGATCAATTCACCTCTTCCAGCATGGGCAAAACATTTTCCATCAAACAAAGAATAGATTGCACTACCCGTTTTGTAGTATACTTAATCACATGCCAGCAGTGCTTACACCAATATGTAGGTCTTACCACACGACCACTTAAGGATCGAATCAGACAACACTTATTATCTTTAGAAGATGAAATTCCGAGAACCCCTGTGGCCAAACATTTTCGGTCTCATGGTAATCATATTAAACATCTTTTCAAATTTATAGGCATCGAAC
>NC_069500.1:21977213-22007213 GCF_027579735.1 Bombina bombina
GCTGGGACAAGCATAAGGCTATCCTACATAATAACTAATGCCTGGGACAAGCATAAGGCTATCCTACATAATAACTAATGCCTGGGACAAGCGTAAGGCTATCCTACATAATAACTAATGCATGGGACAAGCATAAGGCTATCCTACATAATAACTAATGCCTGGGACAAGCGTAAGGCTATCCTACATACTAATTAATGCCTGGGACAAGCATAAGGATATCCTACATAATAACTAATGCATGGGACAAGCATAAGGCTATCATACATAATAACTAATGCCTGGGACAAGCATAAGGCTATCCTACATAATAACTAATGCCTGGGACAAGCATAAGGCTATCCTACATAATAACTAATGCATGGGACAAGCATAAGGCTATCCTACATAATAACTAATGCATGGGACAAGCATAAGGCTATCCTACATAATAACTAATGCATGGGACAAGCATAAGGCTATCCTACATAATAACTAATGCCTGGGACAAGCATAAAGCTATCCTACATAATAACTAATGCCTAGGACAAGCATAAGGCTATCCTACATAATAACTAATGCCTGGGACAAGCATAAGGCTATCCTACATAATAACTAATGCATGGGACAAGCATAAGCAATCCTACATAATAACTAAAGCATGGGACAAGCATAAGGCTATCCTACATAATAACTAATGCCTGGGACAAGCATAAGGCTATCCTACATAATAAAAAATGCATGGGACAAGCATAAGCTATCCTACATAATAACTAATGCATGGGACAAGCATAAGGCTATCCTACATAATAACTAATGCATGGGACAAGCATAAAGCTATCCTACATAATAACTAATGCATGGGACAAGCATTAGAGTATCCTACATAATAACTAATGCCTGGGACAAGCATAAGGCAATCCTACATAATAACTAATGCCTGGGACAAGCATACGGCTATCCTACATACTAATTAATGCCTGGGACAAGCATAAGGCTATCCTACATAATAACTAATGCCTGGGACAAGCATAAGGCTATCCTACATACTAATTAATGCCTGGGACAAGCATAAGGCTATCCTACATAATAACTAATGCATGGGACAAGCATAAGGCTATCAAACTGTTAGGTGTCCCCTTCAGGGGGTAAGTGTCAGTGCAGGCCAAAGCCTGGGGCCTAGTGTACCACCTGAGGCATATGTAGATTACCTGATAAGGGCCCCTTAGAATGACTCAGACCACGCAGCATTATGATCGAAAGCCAATTCTGTTTATTGCACAGTGCAAGCCTTTCTTATAGTGACATACAGGGTTAAGGGGATGACACGTTAGGACCGCGTCATCTTACACAGTTATACAGAGCAATTTACAAGGGAAAACTGGAACATGAGTTTCTCATAACAATATTTACAGAGTCATAACAAACTACCATCTGCAGAGACAACCGAGTGTCTAAAGCCTCTTGTTTACATTATCTTATTCTATCTTACTTCTAGGCATTAGGCCAGGGTACATTGGCAAGGCCGAATAGCTAAAGAAACTCATAACATGCATATAATTCTCACTGCATAATACCCCAGTATAATAAAGTCTATTCATTACAAAATGGCTGCGAGGAACAAGATGGCTGCGAAGAACAAGATGGCTGCCATCAGGTTCATATTACCCCTAACATACCATCCTTTTATTCTAACAGAATAACATAAAAATAGACAGGCATAGAAAATTAGTAAAGCCTTATATTATGGTAACAGAACTCTATAAGAATACTAAAGAGAAAAATATTCGCATGTCGTGATATACTTTTATAGGCTAATTGTCACTGCATATAGGTACAGTCCCTCCAATACCTTCCATCTATCCTCCAGCCTTCCCAAAACTACCGGTCCACCAGCACAGAGACCCAACCAGCCCCCATCTACCCCCAAACAACGCTGCATTGTCTATCTCTCCACCTGCATTGCTAGCACCCCCCAATATGTCCAACAGTTCCTTTTCCACAGTAAAGCATGACATAGCAACAGCACAACTGTCTCTAGGTGGCCTCTGAATACTTTAAGAACAGTCTTTGTCCATTTGAGAGCGCTGCACCTTGACACTTTGCTATAATACAGTTCATTTGCAGTAGGGGTGCTTATCCACGGTTCTTCCGCAGGGAGATACTGGAAATCTGATGGTTTGTTCATGGGGTAGACAAGGCAACCAGTGGATACCCATGGCAAGCAGACACTCGAGTCACAGGGAGTCTAGGAAGCAAACAGAAACAGTACAGGATGAGTACACACCGCAATACAATCACAATTATGTCCAAATAAAACGTCACTTTTATCCTATGTCATTAAAAATCAAACAAAACATTGTTGATATATAATACAACTTAAATACATTGACATTTCTCAGAGAATAATTTACAACTTCTCTATATCACTTTGAACTTCTAAAAAATAAAAGAACCTCGTGTTGCTTTATTCTGGATGGCTGCTATCTATAATGCTTATAATTCTCCAACCTAAATTCTCTCACACTCCTATATGAGGAAAGCATACAAACAGAACATCATTTAAAACTACAAGCTCTTTTAAAGGTAAACACATCTTTATGGTAAGAATTACTCTCTTTGACAAACATCAGGAATGACCAAATTCACTTTCTAGATACCATACTAATTAATAAAAAGGGAAAAACACCTTTGCTTTCATAAACTATAATTATGCTATTCCCTGAAACATTTCTCTGTATATTTACTATAAACTTCTAGCTTAGATGTGTCCTCCTTATGTTCTAAAGGGTGAAGGGTCTAAAATATTATTCTATGTTGCAGCATTTTCCTTGAACATATTTTCTATACTCAGTGGGCCATTCAATAGAGTACAATACTGCGAAGTTCACAGTTACACTTATCTAAAGGGTTACTTTGTTACGCACATAAACTACCATGTGCACTAATACCAATGAAGCATATGATTTCTTAGACCAAATATGATCAATAAAAATAAAACAAATACAAGAAAATACAAAACAAGCAATATAAGGAATAGGGTTAAAACAATACTCCCCTAATTTAATTGGTTGATCCTGTAACAGCATAACAGGACTTCCATATCGAGCGGTAAGGCACAGTCCAGAGAAGGATAGTCTTTATGTCCTGAAGACACACATCAGAGAAAACAGTCATGGATTACCCAGAGTCCAGTTCTGGGGCTGGTACCAGCATGCAAAGCAAAGAATGGATCCAAAGATAATTCAGTAACTTTTTTTACTGCAGTATGATGGTTAAAACAAGCTTGACAAAAGGTCTTTCATCTTTATCTTTTCTTTCTTTAAAGGTTTACTTGCTTTCAATCTTTAATCTTTTGAAGAGTGCACTTATGGAATTTTGCCTGTACAGATTTTACCTAAATATGGAAACTCAAAAATAATTCAGTTAGTGTGTTTCAATCTCTGAAGACAGCATACTCTCATCCTGCAAATACAAATATAGTGTTAAGAACCACATAGAAAAATAAAACATTTTAGGCATCTGAAATTAACACAATAACATTGTACGAGGAGATTCAAAACGTTGTAGGTTCACCTCCTAAAAATAATCTCCTCCATTACATAAAGATATTCATCAATACTCATCAATACTTCCCCCATGTTTGCGTGAAACATCTCATGTGACACGCAAACACAAGATAACAAGAAACTAAACGATAAATCATGCACTCCACTCATGCAGAGACAATTCTCAATAGCAAGCAAAATGAAATACACTTCACAATTCAATATGCTGTCCACAAAAGAGAAAAACATAACAAACAATGAAAACCAATCGTTCTTGTCTTACACAAAACGAAACATTAGCTGCTGACACAAATTTCAAACAACCACAATTAACTTAGAATGCAACACATATTCTGACATTCGCTGAAATGCAACACACTCAGAACATGACAAACAATTAAAAACATCCACTATGTACAAAACTTTAATATCACACAAAGAAAGCAATCACAGCAGATGCCCAAGAAACTTAAGTTACAGATTGCACAAATAAAATTGCGCTTATTTGGGAAAGATCAGATAACCACAGTAGCCACTGTTAAAGGGACATTCTAGGATAAATGAAAATTCATTATTCAGATAGGACTTTTAATTTTAACCAACCTTCCTAGATTAAACCAAACATAGGTAGGCTCATATGCTAATTTTTTAAACCTTTGAGGACTGCCTCTTATCACAGGCTGTATAAATCTCATTACAATACCAAGAGACAGAATACACGTAAGCCATATAAATAAAACCAAAACTGTGAACAGATAAATTAGCTAGTTATATAAATGCAGTAGAATCAGATAAACTGTGCATCATTTGTTTGCTGACCCCTATTGCCTTAATTAGGGGTGTTTATTTGTAGACACCTTATAGACCACGGCTTAGCTGTTAAGCAGCAGTCAAAGTCATTGCAATAATAGTGGTAGACTAGTTAATAACCAAATAACTATATATATTTTAAAGTGTCACTGGAATCACTTCATTAAATAATATCTCCTTTATTTATCGAACGCAGTGGGGGTTATTTTAAATAACAAAGAGTTATATCTGTGAGATACAGTTTGACAGCCACAGAAATAAAATTATCATTTTTTAAGCTATATTCTATGACAGAATATTCTATAAATACTTGTTTCTTTGTAGTGAGCAATTTATAGTTATCATTTTTTATAACATAGAACACCAGTACTGCCGCTTTAAATGTACAGTGCAAATTGTTCTCTCTGCAACAAAGCCAAACAGAGAAACTTTTTTTTTTTTTTTTTTTAAAGATAAGCAAAACATGCACAGTGTTATCATTCTTCTCAAGGATAGTGAGGATAGTGAGGCGAGCTCAAAGTTTCATTTCTACTTAAAGGAGAAACACTGTTTACTGCTTAAAAATATAAAATTCACACTAAAACTTGATAAATGCTAATTAGTTTAACCACAACAAAATTATTGGATTTAGTATTGTGTATAAATTGATATTCACCATTCTGCAGCTCTCCAGCCAAATATAATCAATTGCATATAACACAAAAATAAGCTTTCTACAAAAGAATACTAATACAATTTCCCCTTTAAATTATTCCCAATGATCCTTATAATAAAAAAATGCATACTGACGTTCATGAAATAGCCTAAACAAGCATAAGCAGCATAAGAACGCACTCACAGTGGGATGCAGGCTAATTAAAGGGACATTTTAACCAAACTAAAAATAATCTTTAATTGAAACTGCTAACACAGTGAAATATACTAGTGTTAGGCTTACAGTAAACCTCATCGTCTTTTATGTAAATATTCCCTTAAATTCTCAGATGTTATACCAGTTTTCCTGTATCTTTTTAAATATTTTCACTCCTCTGTTTTTTCTTGTTTTTTTTTCCTTTTCTGTCCGCTAGTCTCACGGATCCCTACACTAAAATTGTAGACAACTTATCACTTCAGTTTGCATTACAGAGAGAATTAAGTTATGCTGCAAAAAAAATATCTGCTATCTGAACAGCAAATTTAAAATAAATATATACAAAGAAAGGTCTCTAAAAATATATTTAGCAAAATACTAATACAGGGTTATTGCACTGGTTCTTTAAATAAGAAAATGACAATTTTCTATTGCTCCGTCTACGCACTGAGCTCTGATTTTCCAGACAAATATAAGATAATATGCCACTTGTATAACAAGTCATGGACAATACATTAATAGCAACACCTTGTTACAGTGAACCGTCCCTTTAAGGACTAACCATTCATCACGCAAATTACATATGTATATCCTAACCACAATCTAGGCTGCTTGTATGATTTACCACACCAATTTCACCTCTGTACTGTAGCATGACCTGCAGATTAATTTACTTGCAACAAAAACGGACGCCCTTTTAGAAAAACTTTCAATTACAGCCTATGAATATATTTCATTGTGTGCACCCACGCCGTGCACAGACCTTACAAATACAACATACGTTAACCCATTAATCATACCAGAAACAGTTTCATATTTACCAGAGCGTGACAAAAAAATCACACACACCATCGCACTTTCAAAGCCACTTTCAAAGCCGTTACTTCACTTGCAAAAACAATATCAAACTAAAACTGCATATGAATACCACATACTTAAAACATGCTGGTGACTTTAAAATACAGGTATATAAAATAACATGACCAAATATCTTCTAAAAACGTCTAATTTCCCAGCAGAGAAACAGAAAGAAACATTATTACTAACGATACAGACACACACAAGCTCATTTCATCTCGCATGCCAAAGATTCACTCCCTTTTTTTCCTTTCGCAGAAAAACATCTAATTTCTAGCGTACGACATACATATATATATATAAAAAAAACACTAGATTAACTTTTCACCATTTCCACAATGCATTTTTTTTTTCGATTCCACGCAAAATGGCCATTTTTTGCGTGGAGTGGGATAATCATTTTCAAATAATACATTCTGTTTTTTGGTTTAAAGCAAATCTGTCACATGCATACCACAGTGAGAACCTACAGACCATCACACATTATGCATCTCAATATACAAAATTTCAGTTTTGTTACTGCAAGCAAACAAAAAAAATCTTACAAACGGAGACAGGATTTCTTTTCTCTCTTTTTTTTTTTTCTTTTCTGAGCTATGTGCGCGCTCAGTGGTGGCCCCCCTTCTTTGCCTGCTACATTCTTGAACACAGAGATTTCTCTATTTATCAAACAGCAGTACTTACTGACCGTGTTTTTAAAAAAAAAATATTTCTGTCTTTTGCAGAAACTATTAACTCTTCTTTTCTTTTACCTTATACATGTAATTTTCTCTGTGCATTCTTATCTATGAGCAGTTCCCCTTTCTCAATACAATAATAGCCACAATTAACATGCACAGCCACTTAATATTTTCTACGCACAGCATAATTTTATATAGCAGCAAAAGCAAGCATCAGATATCAACATGAGCCTCAGGTGGGTAGCAAAACTCTATTATGGGAATGAATATGGGAAACTTCAACACACGTGAGACTTACTCACTTCACTGCCACGTTCGCCCGGGGGAGTTTATCTTAAAAAATCCTCCCGTCAACTGGCATTCATATATTTCTTGCGCGCTTATCACCGACAGGACTCACAATACCTGTCGTGTCCCAGCACAGGACTGATTACCTGTCTGGAGGGGTATCACAACTGCCGGCAGGACTTTAACCTCCGCAAACCTGTGCTTCAACCACAGGAACCCCTTTAACCTTATATCATTATCATCAACACCTATTACCAGACTAAATTTAGGTTCAAATTCACAGAAAGAAAGCATGGTAAAAGCACTCATAGTTACTCACTGCGAATCCCACTGTCCTGACGCCAAAACTGTTAGGTGTCCCCTTCAGGGGGTAAGTGTCAGTGCAGGCCAAAGCCTGGGGCCTAGTGTACCACCTGAGGCATATGTAGATTACCTGATAAGGGCCCCTTAGAATGACTCAGACCACGCAGCATTATGATCGAAAGCCAATTCTGTTTATTGCACAGTGCAAGCCTTTCTTATAGTGACATACAGGGTTAAGGGGATGACACGTTAGGACCGCGTCATCTTACACAGTTATACAGAGCAATTTACAAGGGAAAACTGGAACATGAGTTTCTCATAACAATATTTACAGAGTCATAACAAACTACCATCTGCAGAGACAACCGAGTGTCTAAAGCCTCTTGTTTACATTATCTTATTCTATCTTACTTCTAGGCATTAGGCCAGGGTACATTGGCAAGGCCGAATAGCTAAAGAAACTCATAACATGCATATAATTCTCACTGCATAATACCCCAGTATAATAAAGTCTATTCATTACAAAATGGCTGCGAGGAACAAGATGGCTGCGAAGAACAAGATGGCTGCCATCAGGTTCATATTACCCCTAACACCTACATAATAACTAATGCCTGGGACAAGCATAAGGCTATCCTACATACTAATTAATGCCTGGGACAAGCATAAGGCTATCCTACATAATAACTAATGCATGGGACAAGCATAAAGCTATCCTACATAATAACTAATGCATGGGACAAGCATTAGAGTATCCTTCATAATAACTAATGCCTGGGACAAGCATAAGGCTATCGTACATAATAACTAATGCCTGGGACAAGCATACGGCTATCCTACATACTAATTAATGCCTGGGACAAGCATAAGGCTATCCTACATAATAACTAATGCCTGGGACAAGCATAAGGCTATCCTACATACTAATTAATGCCTGGGACAAGCATAAGGCTATCCTACATAATAACTAATGCATGGGACAAGCATAAGGCTATCCTACATAATAACTAATGCCTGGGACAAGCATAAGGCTATCCTACATACTAATTAATGCCTGGGACAAGCATAAGGCTATCCTACATAATAACTAATGCATGGGACAAGCATAAGGCTATCCTACATAATAACTAATGCCTGGGACAAACATAAGGCTATACTACATAATAACTAATGCCTGGGACAAGCCTAAGGCTATCCTACATACTAATTAATGCCTGGGACAAGCATAAGGCTATCCTACATACTATTTAATGTCTGGGACAAGCATAAGGCTATCCCACATAATAACTAATGCATGGGACAAGCATAAGGCTATCCTACATAATAACTAATGCATGGGACAAGCATAAGGCTCTCCTACATACTAATTAATGCCTGGGACAAGCATAAGGCTATCCTACATAATACCTAATGCATGGGACAAGCATAAGGCTATCCTACATAATAACTAATGCATGGGACAAGCATAAGGCTATCCTACATAATAACTAATGCATGGGACAAGCATAAGGCTATCCCACATAATAACTAATGCATGGGACAAGCATAAGGCTATCCTACATAATAACTAATGCATGGGACAAGCATAAGGCTATCCTACATAATAACTAATGCCTGGGACAAGCATAAGGCTATCCTACATAATAACTAATGCATGGGACAAGCATAAAGCTATCCTACATAATAACTAATGCATGGGACAAGCATAAGGCTATCCTACATAATAACTAATGCATGGGACAAGCATAAGGCTAACCTACATAATAACTAATGCCTGGGACAAGCATAAGGCTATCCTACATAATAACTAATGCATGGGACAAGCATAAGGCTATCCTACATTATAACTAATGCCTGGGACAAGCATAAGGCTATCCTACATACTAACTAATGCATGGGACAAGCATAAGGCTATCCTACATACTAATTAATGCCTGGGACAATTATAAGGCTATACTACATACTAATTAATGCCTGGGACAAGCATAAGGCTATCCTACATAATAACTAATGCCTGGGACAAGCATAAGGCTATCCTACATAATAACTAATGCATGGGACAAGCATAAGGCTATCCTACATAATAACTAATGCCTGGGACAAGCATAAGGCTATCCTACATAATAACTAATGCCTGGGACAAGCATAAGGCTATCCTAAATAATAACTAATGCCAGGGACAAGCATAAGGCTATCCTACATAATAACTAATGCATGGGACAAGCATAAGGCTATCCTACATACTAATTAATGCCTGGGACAAGCATAAGGATATCCTACATACTAACTAATGCCTGGGATAAACATAAGGCTATCCTACATAATAACTAATGCCTGGGACAAGCATAAGGCTATCCTACATAATAACTAATGCATGGGACAAGCATAAGGCTATCCTACATACTAACTAATGCCTGGGACAAGCATAAGGCTATCCTACATAATAACTAATGCATGGGACAAGCATAAGGCTATCCTACATAATAACTAATACATGGGACAAGCATAAAGCTATCCTACATAATAACTAATGCCTGGGACAAGCATAAGGATATCCTACATAATAACTAATGCCTGGGACAAGCATAAGGCTATCCTACATAATAACTAATGCCTGGGACAAGCATAAGGCTGTCCTACATAATAACTAATGCATGGGACAAGCATAAAGCTATCCTACATAATAACTAATGCATGGGACAAGCATAAGGCTATCCTACATAATAACTAATGCATGGGACAAGCATAAGGCTATCCTACATAATAACTAATGCATGGGACAAGCATAAGGCTATCCTACATAATAACTAATGCATGGGACAAGCATAAGGCTATCCTACATAATAACTAATGCCTGGGACAAGCATAAGGCTATCCTACATAATAACTAATGCATGGGACAAGCATAAGGCTATCCTACATAATAACTAATGCATGGGACAAGCATAAGGCTATCCTACATAATAACTAATGCCTGGGACAAGCATAAGGCTATCCTACATACTAATTAATGCCTGGGACAAGCATAAGGCTATCCTACATATTAATTAATGCCTGGGACAAACATAAGGCTATCCTACATAATAATTAATGCATGGGACAAGCACAAGGCTATCCTACATAATAACTAATGCATGGGACAAGCACAAGGCTATCCTACATAATAACTAATGCCTGAGATAAGCATAAGGCTATCCTACATAATAACTAATGCCTGGGACAAGCATAAGGCTATCCTACATAATAACTAATGCCTGGGACAAGCATAAGGCTATCCTACATAATAACTAATGCCTGGGACAAGCATAAGGCTATCCTACATAATAACTAATGCATGGGACAAGCATAAGGCTATCCTACATAATAACTAATGCCTGGGACAAGCATAAGGCTATCCTACATAATAACTAATGCCTGGGACAAGCATAAGGCTATCCTACATAATAACTAATGCCTGGGACAAGCATAAGGCTATCCTACATAATAACTAATGCCTGGGACAAGCATAAGGCTATCCTACATAATAACTAATGCCTGGGACAAGCATAAGGCTGTCCTACATAATAACTAATGCCTGGGACAAGCATAAAGCTATCCTACATAATAACTAATGCCTGGGAAGAGCATAAGGCTATCCTACATACTAATTAATGCCTGGGACAAGCATAAGGATATCCTACATACTAATTAATGCCTGGGACAAGCATAAGGCTATCCTACATAATAACTAATGCCTGGGACAAGCATAAGGCTATCCTACATACTAACTAATGCCTGGGACAAGCATAAGGCTATCCTACATACTAATTAATGCCTGGGACAAGCATAAAGCTATCCTACATAATAACTAATGCCTGGGACAAGCATAAGGCTATCCTACATACTAACTAATGCCTGGGACAAGCATAAGGCTATCCTACATACTAACTAATTCCTAGGATAAGCATAAGGCTATCCTACATACTAATTAATGCCTGGGACAAGCATAAGGCTATCCTACATACTAATTAATGCCTGGGACAAGCATAAGGCTATCCTACATACTAATTAATGCCTGGGACAAGCATAAGGCTATCCTACATACTAATTAATGCCTGGGACAAGCATAAGGCTATCCTACATACTAATTAATGCCTGGGACAAGCATAAGGCTATCCTACATAATAACTAATGCCTGGGACAAGCATAAGGCTATCCTACATACTAATTAATGCCTGGGACAAGCATAAGGCTATCCTACATACTAATTAATGCCTGGGACAAGCATAAGGCTATCCTACATAATAACTAATGCCTGGGACAAGCATAAGGCTATCCTACATAATAATTAATGCCTGGGACAAGCATAAGGCTGTCCTACATAATAACTAATGCCTGGGACAAGCATAAAGCTATCCTACATAATAACTAATGCCTGGGACAAGCATAAGGCTATCCTACATACTAATTAATGCCTGGGACAAGCATAAGGCTATCCTACATACTAATTAATGCCTGGGACAAGCATAAGGCTATCCTACATAATAACTAATGCCTGGGACAAGCATAAGGCTATCCTACATACTAATTAATGCCTGGGACAAGCATAAGGCTATCCTACATACTAATTAATGCCTGGGACAAGCATAAAGCTATCCTACATAATAACTAATGCCTGGGACAAGCATAAGGCTATCCTACATACTAACTAATGCCTGGGACAAGCATAAGGCTATCCTACATACTAACTAATTCCTAGGATAAGCATAAGGCTATCCTATATACTAATTAATGCCTGGGACAAGCATAAGGCTATCCTACATACTAATTAATGCCTGGGACAAGCATAAGGCTATCCTACATACTAATTAATGCCTGGGACAAGCATAAGGCTATCCTACATACTAATTAATGCCTGGGACAAGCATAAGGCTATCCTACATACTAATTAATGCCTGGGACAAGCATAAGGCTATCCTACATAATAACTAATGCCTGGGACAAGCATACCCCTATCCTACATACTAATTAATGCCTGGGACAAGCATAAGGCTATCCTACATACTAATTAATGCCTGGGACAAACATAAGGCTATCCTACATAATAACTAATGCATGGGACAAGCATAAGGCTATCCTACATAATAACTAATGCATGGGACAAGCATAAGGCTATCCTACATAATAACTAATGCCTGGGACAAGCATAAGGCTATCCTACATACTAACTAATGCATGGGACAAGCATAAGGCTATCCTACATAATAACTAATGCATGGGACAAGCATAAGGCTCTCCTACATACTAATTAATGCCTGGGACAAGCATAAGGCTATCCTACATAATAACTAATGCATGGGACAAGCATAAGGCTATCCTACATAATAACTAATGCATGGGACAAGCATAAGGCTATCCTACATAATAACTAATGCATGGGACAAGCATAAGGCTATCCCACATAATAACTAATGCATGGGACAAGCATAAGGCTATCCTACATAATAACTAATGCATGGGACAAGCATAAGGCTATCCTACATAATAACTAATGCCTGGGACAAGCATAAGGCTATCCTACATAATAACTAATGCATGGGACAAGCATAAAGCTATCCTACATAATAACTAATGCATGGGACAAGCATAAGGCTATCCTACATAATAACTAATGCATGGGACAAGCATAAGGCTAACCTACATAATAACTAATGCCTGGGACAAGCATAAGGCTATCCTACATAATAACTAATGCATGGGACAAGCATAAGGCTATCCTACATTATAACTAATGCCTGGGACAAGCATAAGGCTATCCTACATACTAACTAATGCATGGG
Source organism: Bombina bombina (assembly GCF_027579735.1). Taxonomy (NCBI): domain Eukaryota; kingdom Metazoa; phylum Chordata; class Amphibia; order Anura; family Bombinatoridae; genus Bombina; species Bombina bombina. Next base: position 21,990,349 of record NC_069500.1, read on the forward strand.
ACAAGCATAAGGCTATCCTACATACTAATTAATGCCTGGGACAAGCATAAGGCTATACTACATACTAATTAATGCCTGGGACAAGCATAAGGCTATCCTACATAATAACTAATGCCTGGGACAAGCATAAGGCTATCCTACATAATAACTAATGCATGGGACAAGCATAAGGCTATCCTACATAATAACTAATGCCTGGGACAAGCATAAGGCTATCCTACATAATAACTAATGCCTGGGACAAGCATAAGGCTATCCTACATAATAACTAATGCCTGGGACAAGCATAAGGCTATCCTACATAATAACTAATGCATGGGACAAGCATAAGGCTATCCTACATACTAATTAATGCCTGGGACAAGCATAAGGATATCCTACATACTAACTAATGCCGGGGATAAACATAAGGCTATCCTACATAATAACTAATGCCTGGGACAAGCATAAGGCTATCCTACATAATAACTAATGCATGGGACAAGCATAAGGCTATCCTACATACTAACTAATGCCTGGGACAAGCATAAGGCTATCCTACATAATAACTAATGCATGGGACAAGCATAAGGCTATCCTACATAATAACTAATACATGGGACAAGCATAAAGCTATCCTACATAATAACTAATGCCTGGGACAAGCATAAGGCTGTCCTACATAATAACTAATGCATGGGACAAGCATAAAGCTATCCTACATAATAACTAATGCATGGGACAAGCATAAGGCTATCCTACATAATAACTAATGCCTGGGACAAGCATAAGGCTATCCTACATACTAACTAATGCCTGGGACAAGCATAAGGCTATCCTACATAATAACTAATGCCTGGGACAAGCATAAGGCTGTCCTACATAATAACTAATGCATGGGACAAGCATAAAGCTATCCTACATAATAACTAATGCATGGGACAAGCATAAGGCTATCCTACATAATAACTAATGCCTGGGACAAGCATAAGGCTATCCTACATAATAACTAATGCATGGGACAAGCATAAGGCTATCCTACATAATAACTAATGCATGGGACAAGCATAAGGCTATCCTACATAATAACTAATGCCTGGGACAAGCATAAGGCTATCCTACATACTAATTAATGCCTGGGACAAGCATAAGGCTATCCTACATACTAATTAATGCCTGGGACAAACATAAGGCTATCCTACATAATAACTAATGCATGGGACAAGCACAAGGCTATCCTACATAATAACTAATGCATGGGACAAGCACAAGGCTATCCTACATAATAACTAATGCCTGAGATAAGCATAAGGCTATCCTACATAATAACTAATGCCTGGGACAAGCATAAGGCTATCCTACATAATAACTAATGCCTGGGACAAGCATAAGGCTATCCTACATAATAACTAATGCATGGGACAAGCATAAGGCTATCCTACATAATAACTAATGCCTGGGACAAGCATACGGCTATCCTACATAATAACTAATGCCTGGGACAAGCATAAGGCTATCCTACATAATAACTAATGCCTGGGACAAGCATAAGGCTATCCTACATAATAACTAATGCCTGGGACAAGCATAAGGCTATCCTACATAATAACTAATGCCTGGGACAAGCATAAGGCTGTCCTACATAATAACTAATGCCTGGGACAAGCATAAAGCTATCCTACATAATAACTAATGTCTGGGACAAGCATAAGGCTATCCTACATACTAATTAATGCCTGGGACAAGCATAAGGCTATCCTACATACTAATTAATGCCTGGGACAAGCATAAGGCTATCCTACATAATAACTAATGCCTGGGACAAGCATAAGGCTATCCTGCATACTAACTAATGCCTGGGACAAGCATAAGGCTATCCTACATACTAATTAATGCCTGGGACAAGCATAAAGCTATCCTACATAATAACTAATGCCTGGGACAAGCATAAGGCTATCCTACATACTAACTAATGCCTGGGATAAGCATAAGGCTATCCTACATACTAACTAATTCCTAGGATAAGCATAAGGCTATCCTACATACTAATTAATGCCTGGGACAAGCATAAGGCTATCCTACATACTAATTAATGCCTGGGACAAGCATAAGGCTATCCTACATAATAACTAATGCATGGGACAAGCATAAGGCTATCCTACATAATAACTAATGCCTGGGACAAGCATAAGGCTATCCTACATAATAACTAATGCATGGGACAAGCATAAAGCTATCCTACATAATAACTAATGCATGGGACAAGCATAAGGCTATCCTACATAATAACTAATGCATGGGACAAGCATAAGGCTAACCTACATAATAACTAATGCCTGGGACAAGCATAAGGCTATCCTACATAATAACTAATGCATGGGACAAGCATAAGGCTATCCTACATTATAACTAATGCCTGGGACAAGCATAAGGCTATCCTACATAATAACTAATGCATGGGACAAGCATAAGGCTATCCTACATAATAACTAATACATGGGACAAGCATAAAGCTATCCTACATAATAACTAATGCCTGGGACAAGCATAAGGATATCCTACATACTAACTAATGCCTGGGACAAGCATAAGGCTATCCTACATAATAACTAATGCCTGGGACAAGCATAAGGCTGTCCTACATAATAACTAATGCATGGGACAAGCATAAAGCTATCCTACATAATAACTAATGCATGGGACAAGCATAAGGCTATCCTACATAATAACTAATGCCTGGGACAAGCATAAGGCTATCCTACATAATAACTAATGCATGGGACAAGCATAAGGCTATCCTACATAATAACTAATGCATGGGACAAGCATAAGGCTATCCTACATAATAACTAATGCCTGGGACAAGCATAAGGCTATCCTACATACTAATTAATGCCTGGGACAAGCATAAGGCTATCCTACATACTAATTAATGCCTGGGACAAACATAAGGCTATCCTACATAATAACTAATGCATGGGACAAGCACAAGGCTATCCTACATAATAACTAATGCATGGGACAAGCACAAGGCTATCCTACATAATAACTAATGCCTGAGATAAGCATAAGGCTATCCTACATAATAACTAATGCCTGGGACAAGCATAAGGCTATCCTACATAATAACTAATGCCTGGGACAAGCATAAGGCTATCCTACATAATAACTAATGCATGGGACAAGCATAAGGCTATCCTACATAATAACTAATGCCTGGGACAAGCATAAGGCTATCCTACATAATAACTAATGCCTGGGACAAGCATAAGGCTATCCTACATAATAACTAATGCCTGGGACAAGCATAAGGCTATCCTACATAATAACTAATGCCTGGGACAAGCATAAGGCTATCCTACATAATAACTAATGCCTGGGACAAGCATAAGGCTGTCCTACATAATAACTAATGCCTGGGACAAGCATAAAGCTATCCTACATAATAACTAATGCCTGGGACAAGCATAAGGCTATCCTACATACTAATTAATGCCTGGGACAAGCATAAGGCTATCCTACATACTAATTAATGCCTGGGACAAGCATAAGGCTATCCTACATAATAACTAATGCCTGGGACAAGCATAAGGCTATCCTACATAATAACTAATGCCTGGGACAAGCATAAGGCTATCCTACATAATAACTAATGCATGGGACAAGCATAAGGCTATCCTACATAATAACTAATGCCTGGGACAAGCATAAGGCTATCCTACATAATAACTAATGCCTGGGACAAGCATAAGGCTATCCTACATAATAACTAATGCCTGGGACAAGCATAAGGCTATCCTACATAATAACTAATGCCTGGGACAAGCATAAGGCTATCCTACATAATAACTAATGCCTGGGACAAGCATAAGGCTGTCCTACATAATAACTAATGCCTGGGACAAGCATAAAGCTATCCTACATAATAACTAATGCCTGGGACAAGCATAAGGCTATCCTACATACTAATTAATGCCTGGGACAAGCATAAGGCTATCCTACATACTAATTAATGCCTGGGACAAGCATAAGGCTATCCTACATAATAACTAATGCCTGGGACAAGCATAAGGCTATCCTGCATACTAACTAATGCCTGGGACAAGCATAAGGCTATCCTACATACTAATTAATGCCTGGGACAAGCATAAAGCTATCCTACATAATAACTAATGCCTGGGACAAGCATAAGGCTATCCTACATACTAACTAATGCCTGGGACAAGCATAAGGCTATCCTACATACTAACTAATTCCTAGGATAAGCATAAGGCTATCCTACATACTAATTAATGCCTGGGACAAGCATAAGGCTATCCTACATACTAATTAATGCCTGGGACAAGCATAAGGCTATCCTACATACTAATTAATGCCTGGGACAAGCATAAGGCTATCCTACATACTAATTAATGCCTGGGACAAGCATAAGGCTATCCTACATACTAATTAATGCCTGGGACAAGCATAAGGCTATCCTACATAATAACTAATGCCTGGGACAAGCATAAGGCTATCCTACATACTAATTAATGCCTGGGACAAGCATAAGGCTATCCTACATACTAATTAATGCCTGGGACAAGCATAAGGCTATCCTACATAATAACTAATGCCTGGGACAAGCATAAGGCTATCCTACATAATAACTAATGCCTGGGACAAGCATAAGGCTGTCCTACATAATAACTAATGCCTGGGACAAGCATAAAGCTATCCTACATAATAACTAATGCCTGGGACAAGCATAAGGCTATCCTACATACTAACTAATGCCTGGGACAAGCATAAGGCTATCCTACATACTAATTAATGCCTGGGACAAGCATAAGGCTATCCTACATAATAACTAATGCCTGGGACAAGCATAAGGCTATCCTACATACTAACTAATGCCTGGGACAAGCATAAGGCTATCCTACATACTAATTAATGCCTGGGACAAGCATAAAGCTATCCTACATAATAACTAATGCCTGGGACAAGCATAAGGCTATCCTACATACTAACTAATGCCTGGGACAAGCATAAGGCTATCCTACATACTAACTAATTCCTAGGATAAGCATAAGGCTATCCTACATACTAATTAATGCCTGGGACAAGCATAAGGCTATCCTACATACTAATTAATGCCTGGGACAAGCATAAGGCTATCCTACATACTAATTAATGCCTGGGACACGCATTAGGCTATCCTACATACTAATTAATGCCTGGGACAAGCATAAGGCTATCCTACATAATAACTAATGCCTGGGACAAGCATACCCCTATCCTACATACTAATTAATGCCTGGGACAAGCATAAGGCTATCCTACATACTAATTAATGCCTGGGACAAACATAAGGCTATCCTACATAATAACTAATGCATGAGACAAGCATAAGGCTATCCTACATAATAACTAATGCATGGGACAAGCATAAGGCTATCCTACATAATAACTAATGCCTGGGACAAGCATAAGGCTATCCTACATACTAACTAATGCATGGGACAAGCATAAGGCTATCCTACATACTAATTAATGCCTGGGACAAGCATAAGGCTATACTACATACTAATTAATGCCTGGGACAAGCATAAGGCTATCCTACATAATAACTAATGCATGGGGCAAGCATAAGGCTATACTACATACTAATTAATGCCTGGGACAAGCATAAGGCTATCCTACATAATAACTAATGCATGGGACAAGCATAAGGCTATCCTACATAATAACTAATGCATGGGACAAGCATAAGGCTATCCTTCATAATAACTAATGCCTGGGACAAGCATAAAGCTATCCTACATAATAACTAATGCATGGGACAAGCATAAGGCTATCCTACATAATAACTAATGCCTGGGACAAGCATAAGGCTATCCTACATAATAACTAATGCCTGGGACAAGCATAAGGCTATACTACATAATAACTAATGCCTGGGACAAGCATAAGGCTATACTACATACTAATTAATGCCTGGGACAAGCATAAGGCTATCCTACATAATAACTAATGCATGGGGCAAGCATAAGGCTATACTACATACTAATTAATGCCTGGGACAAGCATAAGGCTATCCTACATAATAACTAATGCATGGGACAAGCATAAGGCTATCCTACATAATAACTAATGCATGGGACAAGCATAAGGCTATCCTACATAATAACTAATGCCTGGGACAAGCATAAGGCTATCCTACATAATAACTAATGCATGGGACAAGCATAAGGCTATCCTACATAATAACTAATGCCTGGGACAAGCATAAGGCTATCCTACATAATAACTAATGCCTGGGACAAGCATAAGGCTATCCTACATAATAACTAATGCCTGGGACAAGCATAAGGCTATCCTACATAATAACTAATGCCTGGGACAAGCATAAGGCTATCCTACATAATAACTAATGCATGGGACAAGCATAAGGCTATCCTACAAACTAGATACGTTTATACTGTTAGGTAATATCGGGCAGACTTGCTGGGCCTATGGCTCTTATCTGTGTTTCTATGTAAAATAATATGTACATATCCTACACTGAAGGGAGCTGGCTGCTGATTGGTGGCTACCCATATTTGTCTCTTGTCATTGACAGACTAGATGTGTTTAGCTAACTCCCTGTATTGCATTGCTGCTCCTTCAACAAAGGATACCAAGAGAATGAGGCACATTTGATAATAGAAGTAAATTGCAAGGTTTTTTATAATTATATGCTTTATCAGAATTACGTAAGCAAATACTGTAAATTAGGTTCCATGTCCCTTTAAGTTTTTAAGGTTAGCGCTACGGTTAGGCTTAGAGCTGGAGTTATCTGCATTGGTGTTAGGGTTATCACTATGCGTATAGGCCCTGTAAAGCATACAATTATTTTAGTAAATCTAGCAACTGTCAGTCTGTTAGAGAGTGTAAAGAAGGGTTAACACAAACTAATGAATTCTATGAAAGTGACTGCATTCTACAGATCAGCTAGATAAGCTCACAGATGTTTGCAGACTACATTTGGCTGTGTTTTCATTCAGCGCACACCTAGGTCGGTCTAATGTGATTGCAGTCATGTGCTTTATGCATACATTACCGTTCGGCACAGGATCAGTTTGTGCAATTACACATCTTACATATTCTTCTATCACTTTATATTTCCCCATAACACCCACATTCTATTCTATTTGCCATATTGTGCGACTGGCGTAACAAGGGCGTGAATGTTTGTACAGATGTAGCTAGGCAAGTTATTGACAATGGACTGGAAATTCTCACAGAAAATAAAATGATTTTATAATTGAGACAGGGCATACACTCTTAAACTTTTAAATTTAGTTTTGTTGTCTAATGTGCTTCATTCTCTTGGTATCTTTTGATGAAGATATTGCAATGCATCTGGGTGAGCCAATGACACGAGACATACATGTGCAGCCACCAATCACCAGCTCCTGAGTCTACCTAGGTATGCTTTTCAACAAAGGATAGCAAAAGAACAAAACAAATAACAGATAAGAGAAGTAAATTGCAAAGTTGCCTAAACTTGTATGCTCTATCTGAACCGCCAACCACCCACATCCCAAACACCTAATTAAACTATTAACCCCCTAAACCACCAACCACATCACAAACACCTAATTAAACTATTAACACCTAAACCGCCAACCACCCTCAACATAAACACCTAATTAAACTATTAACACCTAATCCTTCCAACCACCCACATCACAAACACCTAATTAAATTATTAACACCTAAACCGCCAACCACCCTCAACATAAACACCTAATTAAACTATTAACACCTAATCCTTCCAACCACCCACATCACAAACACCTAATTAAACTATTAACACCTAAACCGCCAACCACCCTCAACGTAAACACCTAATTAAACTATTAAACACCTAATCCTTCCAACCACCCACATCACAAACACCTAATTAAACTATTAAACACCTAATCCTTCCAACCACCCACATCACAAACACCTAATTAAACTATTAACACCTAAGCCACCAACCCCCCACAACGCAAATGATCTAATTAAACTATTAACCCCTAAATCCCCATCCCCCCACAACAGCAAAAAGCTAAGCCCCTTAAATGAACCCCAATTAAATTTTTGCGCACGTCGCCAAATATCTGATCGAGCCCTACATATTATAGCGATCAAGTGTGTCTGTAAAAAGCACTGCAGGCTTAAACTCATGCCAGAGATATTATCTGAGTAATGGGATTATAGTGTCTTTGGAGAATGTGTATAATGAAGCTGTATGTTTGCGTTAAGAAATACGTTCTTAATTATCTATATGTGTAAGCAAGGATAGAGGCGCCTATGGTGCAGGTAAATGGTGGTACAATGAGTGCTAATAGCCCACTCTAACACAATGTACTCACATTTATTGAAGGCACTCACTTGTGCCTATAGAGGCAGGCTGGATTTTAGCAGCAATCCAGCTGGCTGTAACCGGGTGGAAAGGCTGGTTCGTGGGTGTCAGAGTGCAGGAACTCTATAGTAGCATAGCAAGGTGGTACCAAAATAACACTGAGACTGGATGTGTAATAAAAAATGGATTTATTTAAAACATATAAAAAAAGTTATTCCACTTATCACAGTGTTAAAAACAGCTGGTACATCAGGAATACATGCGACGCGTTTCTCAGTTACAACTGTTTCATCAGGCATGTTTTTAATAACAAATGTTTACTCCTTAAATAGGGCTATGCTACTCTAAAACACCCACATCCCTCCCCCAACAATTAGCAAGCCATAAACCAATCAATGTCCCTCAAACAAGTATAGGTCAGCCCCTATGTTTCTGTAATGATAAAAATGCTACGATAAGAGTACAATGACTTGTGATATGACTGAATACCTGGCTGCTTCTTTGAATTTGTATATATATGTGTAACTATTTCGGCACATGATCATAAAATGCTGACCGATATTTGATAATAACGAAAATTCGTCAAATCTATGTTTCGATTGGGCGTCCTAGCCGTCACTCAAAGTGTGTTAGTAAACACCTGTGCTTAGTGCTTGTGATTCGTCCATATGACTGTCAATCAAAGTTATTCGTCAGTTGTTGCTAGTGAGTGGGGCTACCAATAGAAAAGCTAATAGCAGGCGTGCTTGATTCCCTAAATAATAACAATATGGGTATAGACCTCTCATCTAATATACAGATACAAACAATTGAATTTTTAGATTTATTGTTAACATGGGGACCCAACGGTACAGTATGTACCTCCACCTTTTTCAAGTCAGTTGACTGTAATAATTTTTTGCATTACTCCAGTAATCATTACAACAACTGGAAGACCAACATCCCTTATAGCCAATTTTGCCGCATTAGGCGCAATTGTAGTTCTACTAACATGTATGATGAACAGTCTTGTATATTGAAGGACAGGTTTAGGGAAAAAGGCTATCCGAAGGGCCTAGTAGAATATGGCTATAACAGAGCAAGATCATTAGACAGAAGTTCATTGTTATCCTGTAAGATCAAAAAAGGGACGGAAAATACAAGCTATCAGGGACAACCTTTATTTGTCACACAATATAATTCCAACTTTAAGGCAGTCAATAGAATTATAAAAAAACATTGGCATATCTTGCTCAGAGACCCCGTACTAAAAAAAGTACTGGCCCCTCAACCCAAGATAGTATATAGGAGGGCGCCAACCCTGAAACAAAAATTAGCACCTAGTAAGATAGTTATGACAAAAAAATACAACAAACATAAGAAAAATGGACCCAGAAGTCAGGATCACACAAATGGGAGTATCAGTAACAATATTGGGTCCTATAGATGTGGACATAGACGGTGCCATATGTGCAAGTTCATTACACATGGAAAAAAATCCATAATATCACATGCAACAGGGGAAAACCACCAGATTAGAGAACATCTAACATGTAATTCTGGTTATGTAATTTATGCACTCACTTGTGCGTGTGGGGTACAGTACATTGGACGTACCTCTAGGAAGATACGTCTGAGGTGGGGAGAACACAAACGTAATATAATCAAACATTCATCTAAACATAGTGTTTCAAGGCACTATTGCATCAATAGTAGGACAGGAAAATGCCAATTCAGTATTACACCTTTGGAGAGCATTCCCAGTAGTCACCAGTATAATAGATTCACGCGTCTAAGACAAAGGGAAACTTATTGGATATTTAAATTCCAAACATTATTTCCAACAGGGCTAAATGAAGTCATTGATTCTATGGCTTTTGTCTAGCGCTTTGGTAGACATATAGGTTATACGTACTTTAACAGAGACTAAAATAGGGCTGTTCCCATAGTTGGCTTTGTCACCCCATTAGGGAGGTTTGCCCCACTAGTGTTCATGTTTGATAGATATCCAATAGTGGGCATATCCGAACTACAAATCAATCAAACACTTAGATTTACATTACTCTCACTCTCACACACACTTTTTTTGGATAGAACACTTGTACCTGTATTGGTACAATTTAAATTATATTACCATTACCCGTTTTAGGGGTTTATTTACACTCAATATATATATATATATTTATTAATTTCTGGCCACCCATTATTATGTGGTGGTAGTATTCGCACGAGTAGGAGGTCACCTCCAAGTTTTATTTTAATTTACTTTCATCCCACATATATTGCATCTTTTGAGGCATTGGATGCATTAGTATGTGCAAATTTGTTGCATCTATTGAGCCATTGGATGCATCAATATGTGCAAATTTTTGACGATATTTATTCACATACATATCACTTTTAAGGTTGTGGATACAATCATACGAATAATTACATAGCACATTCATGGACACTAACATCACTGTACACGCCATGACACTTCGTTTTCAATTATAACTTTGAAACCCTTCACTTACATTATTATTTTTTCCACATTTTGTTTATATTCACACATTTGTATACATATCCCGCATTGACTACATTCTGTGGAAGGATAGCTCCTTTTCAAACTGACACTACTCGGGGTCCGGCATAATAGAGCATGGTGTTTATTATTAATTTTTTTTAAGTGACCAATAATGATCCTCGCCTCAATATTGTATCCGGCATTGGGACCAATGGGATACATTGTTTACAATCACCATGGAACATCCTATCATAGTGTAACAACTAATACACTCCCTCGGTGGGCGTTTACTGTAGGTCAACACCGACGTCAGCAAAGATCAGGGGCACGCCTGCTATTAGCTTTTCTATTGGTAGCCCCACTCACTAGCAACAACTGACGAATAACTTTGATTGACAGTCATATGGACGAATCACAAGCACTAAGCACAGGTGTTTACTAACACACTTTGAGTGACGGCTAGGACGCCCAATCAAAACATAGATTTGACGAATTTTCGTTATTATCAAATATCGGTCAGCATTTTATGATCATATGCCGAAATAGTTACACATACATATACAAATTCAAAGAAGCAGCCAGGTATTCAGTCATATCACAAGTCATTGTACTCTTATCGTAGCATTTTTATCATTACAGAAACATAGGGGCTGACCTATACTTGTTTGAGGGACATTGATTGGTTTATGGCTTGCTAATTGTTGGGGGAGGGATGTGGGTGTTTTAGAGTAGCATAGCCCTATTTAAGGAGTAAAAATTTGTTATTAAAAACATGCCTGATGAAACAGTTGTAACTGAGAAACGCGTCGCATGTATTCCTGATGTACCAGCTGTTTTTAACACTGTGATGAGTGGAATAACTTTTTTTATATGTTTTAAATAAATCCATTTTTTATTACACATCCACTCTCAGTGTTATTTTGGTACCACCTTGCTATGCTACTATAGAGTTCCTGCACTCTGACACCCACGAACCAGCCTTTCCACCCGGTTACAGCCAGCTGGATTGTTGCTAAAATCCAGCCTGCCTCTATAGGCACAAGTGAGTGCCTTCAATAAATGTGAGTTAGATTGGGCTATTAGCACTCATTGTACCACCATTTACCTGCACCATAGGCGCCTCTATCCTTGCTTACACTTTTAGATCTTCTTCCATCGGATGCTGATAGAGAGCTGCCACCTTTTGCTGCCTTTCACAGCCAGCTGGATTGCTGTTAAAACCCAGCCTGCGTCTACCGGCACAACTGAGTGCCTCCTCCTATTGTGAGTACCTAGTGTTCACATAAGTTTGATATTTTGAAATACCTTTTGATCTGCACCATTGGCGCCTCTTTCTTGTTATTTTATCTTAATTAATTATCTATATAACTATCTGAATATTATATATAAAAAAATGAAGCACTATATTGCAAAAGATCTGTATAGAAATTAAACAAAAAAATGCTTATAACATATACAATCATTAATCTATTAGTAAAACAATGTGCCCTGTTTTGCAGTCTAGGGACTCATTCCTTGAAAATCCTCTTTAGTATGTTTATCTTATCTTATCATCAATTACACAAATATGACAGATATAAATCACACTGATCATGCAATTGAGAGTGGGGGACACAATTTTCACAGATAAATTGCAAAAACATAATGCAGAATTCTTTTTCTTGGGTTAATGTCCTCTTCAAATGGCTTGTGGGATCAAACAGGAGGTACCCAGGAGAGTGCTGATGTTCAGTCATTCACTGGTGATGCACCAGAAAACTGTCATATGATGAAGCTTTATTATTTGTTACACCTGGCTCTTTATTTAAAAACAATGTACAGATGATGTCACTGTATGAGGAATAATAATCATAGATTTGTATCTCTCACAAGTTATAGACCTCAGTGCTTCTCCGTCTTGGATCCATAGCTGATACATTCCCTGACCACACAGGGTGATCACAGTCTCATTAGATGTTTATTAGACTGATGTGACAGAGTGACACATGGTATTATAGTATATGGTATTATACACATTACATGCCCCGTAGGGCTTCCTGGGCACAATGACCCTCTGCTAGTTGCACAGCTTAGTGCTTGTGCCTCGGAGCCAACACTGCTGAGCATGAAATATCCAGCAAACCAGAATATCTGCAAATTAGATCCATTTAAATGTCATTAGAGAAAAGCGTATGCAAATGAGATTGTTACAGCAAGACGCTGAGGGCCAGGGATTGAGGGGTAATGTACAGATTTGTGCTGATTAGAGTACAACGCGCCCTGGCACTCTGGGGAGAGACTGACTGTGCTAATGAGTGATGTGAGATGACTTCTGTCTGACCTAACCTGCATCCCTCACTTTGTTATCTCACTTTCAGTCCTCATTTCATATCCAATAAAATTACCGCCCAACATTAGTCAAGGAGATTCAGTGCTAGAGTTTGTTGGGAGTGGGTAAGGAGTTGGGTATAGCAGTGTGGGTTAGGGGTGTGACCAAGCAGTTCCTGGCATTTCAGGACTTTTATAAGGTTCTGTGGAAGATCTCAAACATTACAACTTCTATTCAGAAGGAGGGGTTTGTAGACTTTACATTGGGATTCTAGCAAATTTGCCACATGGCGACTGTTGTAGTTATTTTAAATAGTACCCTGATTTACGTCAGGAAAGTAAGGGATGGGTATACACTTGATAATCCCTCTAAGATAAACCTGGGTAGCAAAAGAGGGCAGTGCCTAGTGCAGATACTGTGATTACATAAATGTGGAGGAGAGAAAGAAGCACTATACTGGCACACTAATAGAACGTTAGAAAAGTGTGTCCCAAATCCACGAGAAGGTGGGAGGGGGTGCAGAAATGGTAAAATTGAACTTTTAATACATATATGTCAGGGTACCAGGAATCAGATTGAGACGAGAAGTGCAAAAATAATCACAACTTTATTAATAGCAAAAAATGATAAAAAGTCCACAAGTCAAATAACAAGCCAGGCGTCAAAACCAGAGCTGGTAGTCAGATGAGCCGAGTCAGGAGCCAAAGCGAATAGTCAGATGAGCCGGAATCAGGAACAAGGAAAACAGCAGAGTCAGGAACAAGCCAGGGATCAGGAACCAGGAAGGACGTCAGGCAGCCAGGTAAACACAGGAACACTCACAAACAGGTCTGAGACAACGCAAAGGCAAAGCATACTGAACAGAGGCCCTTTAAATAATAAGTGATGACATCACAATTCTGAGACTGCATCCTGTCTCACATGGATGATGCACACCAGTCTGGCCATAAAAGGAAGTGCAGGAAACTAGCAGCATCCCCCACAATGCACCATAGTCAGGAAGAAAGGTGAGTAAAATGGCTGCACAACAGGGAAAAGCCCTGACAGTACCCTCCCCTCAATGACCCCTCCCCCATGCGAGGACAAAAGGTTTATTGGGGAAACGGGCATGGAAGGCACGGAAGTGGGCGGGAGCATGAACATCAGAGGAGGGAACTCAAGAACGCTCCTCCGGACCGTAGCCCCTCCAGTGAACCAAATACTGTACACGGCCCCTGGACATACGAAAGTCAATAATGCTGCTGACCTCATACTCCTCATGGTTGTCAACAAAGATAGGACGGGGACGAGGCAACACAGTGGTAAACCAATTACAAACCAATGGTTTCAAGAGGGAGACAGGAAAAACATTGGAGATGCGCATAGCAGGAGGAAGGTCAAGAGCGTAGGCCACAGGATTAACCCGTCGAGTATTCGAAAAGGACCAACATAACGGGGAGCCAATTTATTGGAAGGCACACAAAGGTTCAAGTTGCGGGATGACAGCCAAACTCTCTCACCAACCTGGTAGGAAGGTGCGGGCAGACGCCTACAATCAGCCTGGCACTTTTGGCGCTGCATAGAACGATGAATGCAATCCTGAATCTGCACCCACGTGGAACGGAGTTGCCAGAGATGCTCCTCCAAAGCCAGAATACCCTGAGACATGAATGAATTGGGCAACAAGGATGGTTGAAACCCATAATTCGCCATGAATGGGGATAACTTGGAGGAAGCATTAATAGCACTATTATGAGCAAACTCTGCCCAAGGTAACAGTTCAGACCAATTATTGTGGTGACATAGCAACGGAGGAACTGTTCCAGAGCTTGATTAGACCGTTCCGCAGCCCCATTAGAATGAGGGTGATATGCCGAGGAGAAGGAAAGCGGGATCCCCATTTGAGCACAAAAGGAACGCCAAAATCTGAAGACAAACTGGCTACCCCGGTCCGACACTATCCTCTTGGGTAACCCATGTAAACGGAAGACCTCCCGGGCAAAAATTGAAGCAAGCTCCTGAGCGGTAGGCAGCTTAATCAAGGGAATGCAATGTGACATTTTAGAAAAACGGTCAACCACCATAAGGATAACGGTATTGCCATTGGAAACAGGGAGCTCGACAATGAAGTCCATGGAAAGATGTGTCCAAGGACGCTCACTATTAGCAATAGGTTGAAGAAGACCCACAGGAAGACGTCGAGGATTCTTATTCTGTGCACAAACTGAGCAGGAGGCAACATACGCAGCAACATCAGAACGAAGACCTGGCCACCAGAATTGTCGAGTGACAGACCAAATCATTTGTTTCTTGCCTGGGTGACCTGCGGCTTTAGAATAGTGGTAAGTGTGCAAAAGTTGAATTCGAAGATTCTCAGGAACAAAACACTTACCACTAGGTTTCTCAGGAGGTGCATTGGTTTGTGCAGCCAGAATCTCCTCCCCCAAGAGAGAAGTCAAATTAGTACGTATGGTAGCCAAAATATGGTAAGGAGGTATAACAGGAGTAGGTACAGAATCCTCCTTGGACAGAGGCGAAAATTGTCGAGAGAGGGCAACAGCCCTAACATTCCAACTACCAGGCAGGTAGAAGACCACATAATTAAACCGATACAAAAATAACGCCCATCTGGCCTGTCGGGGTGACAAACGTTTTGCTTCAGATAGATAAATTAAATTCTTGTGGTCAGTAAGAATGAGCACTGGCACGCTAGTACCCTCAAGAAGATGCCTCCATTCCTTGAGGGCCAAAATTATGGCCAGTAATTCCCTGTCGCCAATTTCATAATTGTACTCCGCTGGAGACAATTTCTTAGAGAAGAAACCACACGGATGCAAGGAACAATCAGGCGTAGGATGTTGAGACAAGAGGGCACCTACTCCAGTCTCAGATGCATCGACCTCAAGAACAACAACGATTGATTGAACAACAACGTCAGAAAGCCAGCGAATGGACACAGGATGCTGTGATCGCCAGGAAGCCTACTACTGAGACCCGTGATCGATTGAATTTCCTCAGCACCTATACTCCTGGGTCTTAACTAATGGGTGCCACCATCAAGAAAAATTGGCTGATGCTGTCCAAGGATTACAGCCTACCATTTTCAGATGCACCAACACCACGGATGGTGTACAAGAGGGCTAGCAATCTACGAGATTTGCTAGTACTGAATGATCCCGTGCATTGTTATGGAAGACAAGGTTGGCTACCCAAGGGTAAGCCGGGGTGTTATAGGTGTGGCAACTGTATGACATGCAACAGCCTCATCATTGGGAATTCATTCCAGCACCCGCACTCCAACAAGCGGTTTAAGATTAACCACAGGCTCACATGTACGTCTGACTTTGTTATTTACGCCATTATCTGCCCGTGCTCCATGTATTATATTGGAAAGACGGTGACATCCTTCAGGGAAAGATTTGCTAACCATAAGTCTGCTATACGGCAGGCTCTTGACAAAGGACGTTCGGACCAGCCGGTGGCATGTCATTTTCTCAATGCTGGACACTCAATTGCATCACTTCGCACCATCCTGATTGATCATGTACCCTGTTCTAACAGGGAGGGTGACAGAGGACAGAGACTACTACAACTGGAAGCACGTTGGATATTCAACCTTGACATGGTTACCCCCCTTAGACTAAACACAAACATTGACTTTGGCTGCTGCTATAAGACCAGATGAAGATTTTCATCCGTGTCTGTTTGTTATATGATGTATCTTTTCTAACTCCCCTGCT
>NC_069500.1:22012213-22052213 GCF_027579735.1 Bombina bombina
CCCTTTTAAGGGCTGGTAAGGTAAAAGAGCTTTTCTATTTGTATTTTAGAATAGGGTAGGGCATTTTTTTATTTTGGGGGGCTTGTTATTTTAATAGGGGGCTTAGAGTAGGTGTAATTAGCTTAAAATTGTTGTAATATTTTTCTAATGTTTGTAAATATTTTTTTATTTTTTGTAACAGTTCTTTTTTTATTTTTTGTACTTTAGTTAGTTTATTTAATTGTATTTATTTGTAGGTATTGTATTTAATTAATTTATTGATAGTGTAGTGTTAGGTTTAATTGTAGATAATTGTAGGTATTTTATTTAATTAATTTATTGATAGTGTAGTGTTAGGTTTAATTGTAACTTAGGTTAGGATTTATTTTACAGGTAATTTTGTAATTATTTTAACTAGGTAACTATTAAATAGTTATTAACTATTTAATAGCTATTGTACCTGGTTAAAATAAATACAAAGTTGCCTGTAAAATAAATATTAATCCTAAAATAGCTACAATTTATATTGTAGCTATATTAGGGTTTATTTTACAGGTAAGTATTTAGTTTTAAATAGGAATAATTTATTTAATAAGAGTTAATTTATTGCGTTAGATTTAAATTATATTTAACTTAGGGGGGTGTTAGGGTTAGGGTTAGACTTAGCTTTAGGGGTTAATACATTTATTAGAGTAGCGGCGAGGTCCGGTCGGCAGATTAGGGGTTAATAATTGTAGGTAGGTGGCGGCGATGTTGGGGGCGGCAGATTAGGGGTTAATAAATGTAATATAGGGGTCGGCGGTGTTAGGGGCAGCAGATTAGGGGTACATAGGGATAATGTAGGTTGCGGCGGTGTACGGAGCGGCAGATTAGGGGTTAAAAAAATATGCAGGGGTCAGCGATAGCGGGGGCGGCAGAGTAGGGGTTAATAAGTGTAAGGTTAGGGGTGTTTAGACTCGGGGTACATGTTAGGGTGTTAGGTGCAGACTTAGAAAATGTTTCCCCATAGGAAACAATGGGGCTGCGTTAGGAGCTGAACGCTGCTTTTTTGCAGGTGTTAGGTTTTTTTTCAGCTCAAACTGCCCCATTGTTTCCTATGGGGGAATCGTGCACGAGCAGGCTTTTGAAGCTGGCCGCGTCCGTAAGCACCGCTGGTATTGAGAGTTGCAGTGGCGGTAAATTATGCTCTATGCTCATTTTTTGGAGCCTAACGCAGCCATTCTGTGAACTCTCAATACCAGCGGTATTTAAAAGGTGCGGGGAAAAAAAAGCCAGTGTTAGCTACGCAGGTCGTTACCGACAAAACTCTAAATCTAGCCGTAAGTTTTATACAGAACCAGGATGTATAATACACGCTACCAATACCATAACAGCAAAAAACAACATATAAGCTGGCGTTTGAACATGAAATCAGCATAGAACAAGTTGATCAGCATAGCTTATATACCGAGCTAAACAGCTAAATAAAAACATATATCAAAATCACTCCTGTATTTTCACTACATTAGTCTGACTGTATTGCGATGAGAGTGATTTTGATATATGGTTTTATTTAGCTGTTTAGCTCGGTATTTAAGCTATGCTGATGCTAAAGAATAAGATGCTGATGCTCAGAATTCCAATCACAGGATTTACAGAACATCTAGGAGGATAGAAAAACAAGGGGCGCCAACATAGACTATAGTGTGAATCAGTTTGGAAAACTGGAAAACAGTAGTTATAATAAAATCTACTCACAAGTGGAGTGGCACCTAGAACCAACTGGGTGCATACAGGCAGGCTGACATTCAGGACCAGCAGTCAGTACGCTGGGGGTC
The DNA here is from genome assembly GCF_027579735.1 of Bombina bombina. Lineage (NCBI taxonomy): Eukaryota > Metazoa > Chordata > Amphibia > Anura > Bombinatoridae > Bombina > Bombina bombina. The sequence continues at coordinate 22,014,010 of NC_069500.1, forward strand.
TCACCCGGGAGACCTGTGGGTGGGTCAGATGAGGTAGATGGAGTCGGCTGTGTGTCGTCTGGTGAGCCGGATCACCACTGTGGAAGTCCAAAGGGCTGTGTTGTTTATCCCAAAAGGGTAGCTGCTCACACGATCAGCCTTGTTTCCAAACGAGTTTCCAATGTCAGTGTATGGAACAAAGGGATAAAAACCAAACTGGGTATAACCACTGCAAACTGTGGTAATATTAAAAAGGCACAGAAAACCGGGTCTGTCTATAAACAAGTATTTAATTGCTACGCGTTTCTCAGTCCGTAAAGGACCGTTTCCTCAGGCATATACAAAGGTGTTCAACAGGCTACCATTTATACCTGACAGTGACCCGGAATCAAAATGTGGAGGTCATCTCCAAAGAATTGACAATAAAATGTTAAAAAACAAAAATACAATAAAAAATGGAACATGTATCAAAATTGTGTTTGAGCAGCAATCAGATAATATATTCATATCATGAAAAAACAAAAAACAAAAAGAACAAACATAAAAACAGCATGTATTTGCATTGATGAGTAACACCTGTGATAGCGTTTCTGAAAAAAAAAAAAAAAAAAGCTAAACCTGTGTATGTATCCTATCCTATAGATAAACATGTTGTCACCTCAAAAGACTATTGGGTTATATGAAAATAAGATCCCAATGGTGACTATTGTTTAGTGTGCAAAACAAATCTGTATATAATCAATAAAGAATATATATAAACTAGAAAAAATATATATATGTTTTCCTCTGGGTTGGGCTCGAACCCTTGACCTTGTGTATGCTAGGCTTTTACTGATCTAAAAGAGCTATTCAGATATGACAACACATGAGATTGATATCACTCGTAATATACCAAACAATAGTAGATAATATGGATGTATTAGAAATATGAGTTTGCAGAAAACATTGTTCTTGTAAAGAGCCCTCATATCTTATATTCTAGAAAACAAAAATAAGATGGTTATGGTCGATAGATTCTAGATAGAACAAGAAAAATGGTCTTTTATGTATCTAGATAATGATTTAAGGAACGCTATCTCAAACTAGCGGTCCCAAATATAAATTAAATTTCTATGTAAATGTTGAAGGTGTTGGATGAAGATTAAATGAAAGAATATAGCAATCCTTGTTTGGAGAGATATAAATACGCTATATGCTAGCTGTTGTAATAAAGTGATGTAAAAATGGTAAAAAATGGTTCATGGAAAAAACCTATTGAGAAATATTAGAAAATTGTATATATTAAAAAAACTAATGATATACTGCTAAAAAAGTGTATATATATAAAAAGAACCTTCGTTTAAAGCATATATTTTTACTAAATGCTAGCTGTGAAGGTTCTAGTGATACTGCTCATGATATTCTTTTTCTAAACTCATATTGATAATAAATTGTTTCAAATACTTTGGGTGGGATACAAACCCGTGTCTATATATGTAAGGACCCTATGTTTAGTCCGATGAGCTATCTGGAAATAGCAAAGTATATAGGAATCTTAGTGTAGTTGACTCTAAACTAATCGATATAACATTAAAAATGCTGTACACTAATAGGAGTGATTCAACTCATTGATTCTTAGTGTTTGTGTGTATCTCTGATGGTGATGTCTTGATTAATAAATGTATTAGAAAATGTTGTAGAGAATCTATTGATGTAAACTGGATATGTATATGAGATCTAAATATGATGTATGTATCTGAGAAAATGTCGTAATAATGAATGTATAAAAAATATCGTTGGAAATCTGTTGTTGTAAACTGAATGTAGTATGTAATGTGATCTCTGCAAAGGACGGACTTATATGAAAGCAGCCAAATCAACATTGGCATTCAAACCCAGTGGATACAAAGTTTTGAGTTTATGTATCCAGTAAGTTTCTAATTGTCTAAGTTTAATTAGACGATCATAATCAGTGGATGGAGGTACATGGTCTATCGGAATTATTTTAAAGGTATCTGCTCTACCATCATGTATTGTTTCACAGTGATTTGGAACACTGTGATTAATCTTACTTTTTTTTACAGTTTTTACAATTCCGATAGTGTTCACCCCAACGGGTGCGTACGTTCCTAATGGTACGCCCAATGTATTGGACCCCACAAACACAATTTAAAAGATATATAATATACTTAGATTCGCAATTGAGGCGATGTGATATCTGATAAGACAAACCAGTAGTGTTAGATTTAAATGTTTTTTGAGAACATATAAATTTACACATATTACATCCTCTTTTGCCACATTTATATGAACCATATAATCTCAAAAAACTCTGTGTTTTTTTCAAATTACTTATAGATGATTGGCTGTGTTTTACCCTTTTGCTAGGTGCTAGTTTGTTCCTAAGGGTTGGTGCCCGTCTGTAAACAATTTGAGGTCTCTCCTTAACTATATTTTTTAAAAAAGGATCCTTTTGAATAATGTTCCAATGTTTGTTGAGTATATTGCAAATTTTTTTATGATTGCTGTTGTATTGTGTTATAAAGAGAGGTTCACTATTGGCATCCCTATTAATTGTTTTGTTTGAATTGGTTGTGTTATTTTCAAACTTTTCAAAAAAGAGATCTCTATCCAAGTCTCGTGCTTTTTTTAAACATCGATCAAGTAAATCAGCTGGGTAACCTTTGTCCAAAAAACGTTGATACAAAATCATGCTTTGTGAGTCAAAGGTATCTAACTCTGAACAATTCCGACGAATTCTTTGGAATTGACTAAAAGGGATATTTATTTTCCACCCAATGTGGTGGTTACTGGAATAATCAAGGTAACTGTTGCTATCCACCTTTTTGAAAAAGGTTTTGGAGACAACATTCCCTGCACTACCCCAGCTCAACAATAAATCCAAGTATTCTATTGAGGAATTTTGGATATTAGCTGTGAAAGTAAGACCCATATGGTTGTTATTTAAATGTTCTACTATTGAATTGGCTAGAGCAATATCCCCTTTTAAAATAAAAATGAGATCGTCAATGTAAAGGCCATAGAATACCAGGTTCGCCCAAAAGTTTGCAGAGTAAATGTATTGATCTTCAAAAATTCCCATAAAGAGATTGGCAAAACTTGGGGCGAACCTGGTACCCATGGCCGTACCCTTGACTTGCAGAAAAAATTTGTCCTGAAAGATAAAATAATTATGTTTGAGTATATACTCTATCCCTTCCAAAATGAATTCCTTTTGAAGATCTGGCATGTATAGATCTTTCTCTAGGAAAACTGAAATCGCATTGATTCCCATGTTGTGACAAATATTGGAATAGAGGGAACCAACATCACAAGTGATCCATATTAGGTTATTGTTATTGCAAACATTTCTAAGTTGGTATAAAAGGTGAGTACTGTCTTTGATATAAGAAGGTAAATTGACCACGTATTTTTGTAGAAATTGGTCTATATAAAAAGATAGGTTATAGGTGAGATTGCCTATACCTGCTATAATAGGGCGCCCAGGTGGATTAGCTTGGTTTTTATGTATTTTGGGCAGGTGATAATAGTGTGCTACACTAGGATTGGTTACTTTTAGAAATTCTTTTTCTTCTTTGTTCAAAATGCCTGTTGCAATTCCTTTCTGTATCAGATCATTATATCCCTTTATAAAGGTATTAGTGGGATTGAACATGATTTCTCTGTAATAGTTTGTATCTGTTAAAATGTTATTTGCCTCTTTTAAATAGTCACCAATGTCTTGTAAGACAATACCACCGCCCTTGTCGGCATCCCTGATTATCAAATTTCTGTTATTGGCCAAAGTATGTAAAGCTATTTGTTCACTTTTATGAAAATAATATTGTTTCTTTTGATTTTTGGATAATTTCTCTAGATCTTCAATGACTGATCTTTGAAATAGTTCAATATAATGATTAGTTGATAGTGATGGTATAAATTGGGATTTAACCTTTATGTCTGTGTGGATGTAATCTTCAAACAGATGAGTAGTTAGGCCCTCTGTTTCTGAATATATCACTTGCATATTTCTGTTGGGGTTCATACTGTTCACTAAAATAGGCTGTGTATTATCCGTGTGTGTATGTTTTTGTTGTTTGAGTTTTTTCTGTGCAAAAAATTTTTGCAAAGATAATTTTCTTGTAAATTTGTTGACATCAACAAACAGATGATATAAGTTGTGGGGATTGGGTGGACAATAGGAGAGACCCTTGTGAAGGACTCTTTTTTTCATTGGTGGTTAAAGTATGTGATGACAAATTAAATATACCATGTTCTAATTTGGAAAGTTTCTCTTTTTGGGCTGAAAGACCCCTTCCTCTTGCACCTCTTGGTCTAAAGGGAATGGTCTTTTTCTTTGATTTTCTAAATTGGTGTGCGGAAAAAATAATCTGTTTTGGTTGTGGCTGTTCTCTAAAAAAGATGAAGAGTATTCATGTGAAGTGCTGGGCATATTTTCTCCATCAGAAATCGATGCTAAAATGCCAAATCTATTCTGATGTTCGAAAGAAATGTTTGATTTTGGTGTCTGGTCATGTGGTCTTTCTAAAAGTGTTCTATGATTCTGTTGTAAATACTCATCTTTTGAGCCCTGATTGAAGGTATTTTTGTGTGTGTTTGGATGTGAATAGGGCATAGGGCCTTGGTATGGAGAGTTATAACGTGGTTTGTAGGTGTTATTCTTATTCCCATGGAATTGACTTTGATAGGTCCCATGGTGATGATATGATGTATGTTTGTTTGTGTTTGATTGGTGGATTCTTGGTCCATAATTGCTCTGATTTGCTGCGTGATTTGATCTGTAATTGTCATGTTGATCATATCTATAATTTCCATTTGTATGATGTGTGTTACTCTGATTTCTAAAATGTTCTCTTTGATAACTTTTGTTTTGGACTGTAGTCCAGTTCTGACCTTCTGTTTTTCTAGGAACATAAGAGTTCTGATGTCCCCTACTGTTATCTTTAGGTGGAGGTATATACTTGTCTTTCTCTATTCTATTGAAAGTATATACTTGATCATTGTTATAATCTAATTGGTCCCTTTGTAGTTTTTTGCTTTTGTTTGAAACAATCTCATCTTGGTATTTATCAGTGCGGTCATTGATTTCTTTTAAAGTATTTGAATATTCTGGATTATTGACATGTACCTGTAAGTCTTTCTGAATTTTTTGTATGTTGTGACTACACTCATCAGTGAGTTTTTTTCTATGATCTATTAAGATTTTAATTAGACTAATGGAGCATTCATCTAGGGCTTTGTACCAACTTTCTAGGAGGTCCTTATCTTCTTTAAAATAACAATGTTTTAAAATCCGCAAACCTCTGGGAATCTGTTTGATTTCTAAATATTTTTCTAGAGTTTTAAGATCCCACCAGTGCCGGTGTTCTTTCATTAGTTCCTCTTCAAGCAGATGGAACAAATCTTTCATAGATTTAAGAATATTGGGATCAGAATATGTTTCTATGGTCACAGTACTACTTTGTAGAATATAGTTGGACCGTTTTTTGTTTCTATCATCCTTAGACTGCATTTTAGAAATTTAGGCCTAGATTTGGAGTTTTGTCGGTAACGACCCGAAAAACTAACGCCGGCTTTTTTCTGGCCGCACCATAAAAATAACTCTGGTATCGAGAGTCCACATAAAGGCTGCGTTAGGCTCCAAAAAAGGAGCGTAGAGCACTTTTAACGCAGCTTCAACTCTCGATACCAGAGTTGCTTACGGACGCGGCCAGCCTCAAAAACGTGCTCGTGCACGATTCCCCCATAGGAAACAATGGGGCTGTTTGAGCTGAAAAAAACCAAACACCTGCAAAAAAGCCGCGTTCAGCTCCTAACGCAGCCCCATTGTTTGCTATGCGGTAACCCTTCCTACGTCTGCACTTAACACTCTAACATGTACCCCGAGTCTAAACACCCCTAACCTTACACTTATTAACCCCTAATCTGCCGCCCCCGCTATCGCTGACCCCTGCATATTATTATTAACCCCTAATCTGCCGCTCCGTAAACCGCCGCTACTTACATTATCCCTATGTACCCCTAATCTGCTGCCCTAACATTGCCGACCCCTATATTATATTTATTAACCCCTGATTGGAACAGCCAATAGAATGCGAGCTCAATCTGATTGGCTGATCGGATCAGCCAATCGGATTGAACTTGATTCTGATTGGCTGATTCCATCAGCCAATCAGAATATTCCTACCTTAATTCCGATTGGCTGATAGAATCCTATCAGCCAATCGGAATTCGAGGGACGCCATCTTGGATGATGTCATTTAAAGGAACCGTCATTCGTCGTTCAGTCGTCGGCCAGGATGGATGTTCCGCGGTGGAGGTCTTCAGGATGCTGCCGCTTCGCTCCGGATGGATGCCGCTTGGATGAAGACTTCAATCGGATGGAAGACCTCTTCTGGCCCGCTTGGATGAAGACTTCAGCCGGATCATGGACCTCTTCAGCCCCCCGCTTGGGCTTGGATCAGGACATCGGAGGAGCTCTTCTGGACCGATCGGTGAACCTGGTATGGTGAAGACAAGGTAGGATGATCTTCAGGGGCTTAGTGTTAGGTTTATTTAAGGGGGGTTTGGGTTAGATTAGGGGTATGTGGGTAGTGGGTTGTAATGTTGGGGGGGGTATTGTATGGTTTTTTTTTACAGGCAAAAGAGCTGAATTTCTTGGGGCATGCCCCGCAAAGGGCCCTGTTCAGGGCTGGTAAGGTAAAAGAGCTTTAAACTTTAGTAATTTAGAATAGGGTAGGGCATTTTTTTATTTTGGGGGGCTTTGTTATTTTATTAGGGGGCTTAGAGTAGGTGTAATTAGTTTAAAATTGTTGTAATATTTTTCTTATGTTTGTAAATATTTTTTTATTTTTTGTAACTTAGTTCTTTTTTATATTTTGTACTTTAGGTAGTTTATTTAATTGTATTTATTTGTAGCAATTGTATTTAATTAATTTATTGATAGTGTAGTGTTAGGTTAATTGTAGGTAATTGTAGGTAGTTTATTTAATTAATTTATTGATAGTCTAGTGTTAGGTTTATTTGTAACTTAGGTTAGGATTTCTTTTACAGGTAAATTTGTAATTATTTTAACTATTTTAGCTATTAAATAGTTCTTAACTATTTAATAGCTATTGTACCTGGTTAAAATAAATACAAAGTTACCTGTAAAATAAATATAAATCCTAAAATAGCTCTAATATAATTATAATTTATATTGTAGCTATATTAGGATTTATTTTACAGGTAAGTATTTAGCTTTAAATAGGAATAATTTATTTAATAAGAGTTAATTAATTTCGTTAGATTAAAATTATATTTAATTTAGGGGGGTGTTAGTGTTAGACTTAGCTTTAGGGGTTAATACATTTATTAGAATAGCGACGAGATTCGGTCGGCAGATTAGGGGTTAATAATTGAAGTTAGGTGTCGGCGATGTTAGGGAGGGCAGATTAGGGGTTAATACTATTTATTATAGGGTTAGTGAGGCGGATTAGGGGTTAATAACTTTATTATAGTAGCGCTCAGGTCCGGTCGGCAGATTAGGGGTTAATAAGTGTAGGCAGGTGGAGGCGACGTTGTGGGGGGCAGATTAGGGGTTAATAAATATAATATAGGGGTCGGCGGTGTTAGGGGCAGCAGATTAGGGGTACATAAGGATAACGTAGGTGGCGGCGCTTTGCGGTCGGCAGATTAGGGGTTAATAAGTGTAGGCAGGTGGAGGCGATGTTGAGGGGGGCAGATTAGGGGTTAATAAATATAATACAGGGGTCGGCGGTATTAGGGGCAGCAGATTAGGGGTACATAAGGATAACGTAGGTGGCGGTCGGCAGATTAGGGGTTAAAAAATTTTTTTCGAGTGTCGGCGATGTGGGGGGACCTCGGTTTAGGGGTACATAGGTAGTTTATGGGTGTTAGTGTACTTTAGGGCACAGTAGTTAAGAGCTTTAGAAACCGGCGTTAGCCCAGAAAGCTCTTAACTACTGACTTTTTTCCTGCGGCTGGAGTTTTGTCGTTAGATGTCTAACGCTCACTTCAGAAACGACTCTAAATACCGGAGTTAGAGAAATCCCATTGAAAAGATAGGATACGCAATTTACGTAAGGGGATCTGCGGTATGGAAAAGTCGCGGCTGAAAAGTGAGCGTTAGACCCTATTTTGAGTGACTCCAAATACCGGTGGTAGCCTAAAACCAGCGTTAGGAGCCTCTAACGCTGGTTTTCACGGCAAAAGCCAAACTCTAAATCTAGGCCTAAGTGTCTATTCGATAGTCTGAATGTAAAATCAATGTGAATAAAATAAATAGATGAATGTAAAAAAGAAAGGTGTCTAGGTGACTTGTGAACCTGAGACAAAAATGGTGTGAATGTAAAAATGGTGGCTATTCTCAAAAAAAAAAAAAAAATATAAAAAAAATAAAAAAAATAAATAAATAAATAAATAAATAAAAAATAAAATAAAAAGAAAAGTGAGCGAAACTGTCCCCTAATAAACACCAAAAAGCAATAAAGTATAGAAGTATTTTCTATAAGAAAAAACTAAGGGGACGCGCTGTAGTGTTGATAGAAATTGTGTTGATGTGAATGAAATTCCTCTGGTATCGTGTGAGTTGAACCGTGACAGATAAGTATGTGAGAGTAGAGCTGTATATGTGTATATGATTGGGTGAAATCTTGTTAATCAAAGGAGAATGTGTGACAAACCGTAAGACTTGAAACAATTGTGATACCTAAACAAAAAATCAGTTGGAATATTGCAAAGAACTAAAAACTTGCAACAAAATATGTGAACAGTTGAATTTGATTAAACTCAAAAAACTGAAAAGTCCAATATGTGATAAGTGTTCAGAGATAAAAAGTCCAAATTCAATGTAAAGGATATATAAAGAACAAAAGTTCAAAGGATCAAAACAAATGGCTTGCTCCGCTTGAATCCAAGGTGTGATGAATCAGGAAATCTAGGAGGATAGAAAAACAAGGGGCGCCAACATAGTGTGAATCAGTTTGGAAAACTGGGAAACAGTAGTTATAATAAAATCTACTCACAAGTGGAGTGGCACCTAGAACCAACTGGGTGCATACAGGCAGGCTGACATTCAGGACCAGCAGTCAGTACGCTGGGGGTCTCACCCGGGAGACCTGTGGGTGGGTCAGATGAGGTAGATGGAGTCGGCTGTGTGTCGTCTGGTGAGCCGGATCACCACTGTGGAAGTCCAAAGGGCTGTGTTGTTTATCCCAAAAGGGTAGCTGCTCACACGATCAGCCTTGTTTCCAAACGAGTTTCCAATGTCAGTGTATGGAACAAAGGGATAAAAACCAAACTGGGTATAACCACTGCAAACTGTGGTAATATTAAAAAGGCACAGAAAACCGGGTCTGTCTAAAAACAAGTATTTAATTGCTACGCGTTTCTCAGTCCGTAAAGGACCGTTTCCTCAGGCATATACAAAGGTGTTCAACAGGCTACCATTTATACCTGACAGTGACCCGGAATCAAAATGTGGAGGTCATCTCCAAAGAATTGACAATAAAATGTTAAAAAACAAAAATACAATAAAAAATGGAACATGTATCAAAATTGTGTTTGAGCAGCAATCAGATAATATATTCATATCATGAAAAAACAAAAAACAAAAAGAACAAACATAAAAACAGCATGTATTTGCATTGATGAGTAACACCTGTGATAGCGTTTCTGAAAAAAAAAAAAAGCTAAACCTGTGTATGTATCCTATCCTATAGATAAACATGTTGTCACCTCAAAAGACTATTGGGTTATATGAAAATAAGAGGAGAGACCTAAAATTGTTTACAACCAACCCTTAGGAACAAACTAGCACCTAGCAAAAGGGTAAAACACAGCCAATCATCTATAAGTAATTTGAAAAAAACACAGAGTTTTTTGAGATTATATGGTTCATATAAATGTGGCAAAAGAGGATGTAATATGTGTAAATTTATATGTTCTCAAAAAACATTTAAATCTAACACTACTGGTTTGTCTTATCAGATATCACATCGCCTCAATTGCAAATCTAAGTATATTATATATCTTTTAAATTGTGTTTGTGGGGTCCAATACATTGGGCGTACCATTAGGAACGTACGCACCCGTTGGGGTGAACACTATCGGAATTGTAAAAACTGTAAAAAAAGTAAGATTAATCAGAGTGTTCCAAATCACTGTGAAACAATACGATGGTAGAGCAGATATCTTTAAAATAATTCCGATAGACCATGTACCTCCATCCACTGATTATGATCGTCTAATTAAACTTAGACAATTAGAAACTTACTGGATACATAAACTCAAAACTTTGTATCCACTGGGTTTGAATGCCAATGTTGATTTTGCTGCTTTCATATAAGTCCGTCCTTTGCAGAGATCACATTACATACTACATTCAGTTTACAACAACAGATTTCCAACGATATTTTTCATGCATTCATTATTACGACATTTTCTCAGATACATACATCATATTTAGATCTCATATACATATCCAGTTTACATCAATAGATTCTCTACAACATTTTCTAATACATTTATTAATCAAGACATCACCATCAGAGATACACACAAACACTAAGAATCAATGAGTTGAATCACTCCTATTAGTGTACAGCATTTTTAATGTTATATCGATTAGATTAGAGTCAACCACACTAAGATTCCTGTATACTTTGCTATATCCAGATAGCTCATCGGACTAAACATAGGGTCCTTACATATATAGACATGGGTTCGTATCCCACCCAAAATATTTGAAACAATTTATTATCAATATGAGTTTAGAAAAAGAATATCATGAGCAGTATCACTAGAACCTTCACAGCTAGCATTTAGTAAAAATATATGCTTTAAACGAAGGTTCTTTTTATATATATACACTTTTTTAGCAGTATATCATTAGTTTTTTTAATATATACAATTTTCTAATATTTCTCAATAGGTTTTTTCCATGAACCATTTTTTACCATTTTTACATCACTTTATTACAACAGCTAGCATATAGCGTATTTATATCTCTCCAAACAAGGATTGCTATATTCTTTCATTTAATCTTCATCCAACACCTTCAACATTTACATAGACATTTAATTTATATTTGGGACCGCTAGTTTGAGATAGCGTTCCTTAAATCATTATCTAGATACATAAAAGACCATTTTTCTTGTTCTATCTAGAATCTATCGACCATAACCATCTTATTTTTGTTTTCTAGAATATAAGATATGAGGGCTCTTTACAAGAACAATGTTTTCTGCAAACTCATATTTCTAATACATCCATATTATCTACTATTGTTTGGTATATTACGAGTGATATCAATTTCATTTGTTGTCATATCTGAATAGCTCTTTTAGATCAGTAAAAGCCTAGCATACACAAGGTCAAGGGTTCGAGCCCAACCCAGAGGAAAACATATATATATTTTTTCTAGTTTATATATATTCTTTATTGATTATATACAGATTTGTTTTGCACACTAAACAATAGTCACCATTAGGATCTTATTTTCATATAACCCAATAGTCTTTTGAGGTGACAACATGTTTATCTATAGGATAGGATACATACACAGGTTTAGCTTTTTTTTTTTTTTCAGAAACGCTATCACAGGTGTTACTCATCAATGCAAATACATGCTGTTTTTATGTTTGTTCTTTTTGTTTTTTGTTTTTTCATGATATGAATATATTATCTGATTGCTGCTCAAACACAATTTTGATACATGTTCCATTTTTTATTGTATTTTTGTTTTTTAACATTTTATTGTCAATTCTTTGGAGATGACCTCCACATTTTGATTCCGGGTCACTGTCAGGTATAAATGGTAGCCTGTTGAACACCTTTGTATATGCCTGAGGAAACGGTCCTTTACGGACTGAGAAACGCGTAGCAATTAAATACTTGTTTTTAGACAGACCCGGTTTTCTGTGCCTTTTTAATATTACCACAGTTTGCAGTGGTTATACCCAGTTTGGTTTTTATCCCTTTGTTCCATACACTGACATTGGAAACTTGTTTGGAAACAAGGCTGATCGTGTGAGCAGCTACCCTTTTGGGATAAACAACACAGCCCTTTGGACTTCCACAGTGGCGATCCGGCTCACCAGACGACACACAGCCGACTCCATCTACCTCATCTGACCCACCCACAGGTCTCCCGGGTGAGACCCCCAGCGTACTGACTGCTGGTCCTGAATGTCAGCCTGCCTGTATGCACCCAGTTGGTTCTAGGTGCCACTCCACTTGTGAGTAGATTTTATTATAACTACTGTTTTCCAGTTTTCCAAACTGATTCACACTATGTTGGCGCCCCTTGTTTTTCTATCCTCCTAGATTTCCTGATTCATCACACCTTGGATTCAAGCGGAGCAAGCCATTTGTTTTGATCCTTTGAACTTTTGTTCTTTATATATCCTTTACATTGAATTTGGACTTTTTATCTCTGAACACTTATCACATATTGGACTTTTCAGTTTTTTGAGTTTAATCAAATTCAACTGTTCACATATTTTGTTGCAAGTCTTTAGTTCTTTGCAATATTCCAACTGATTTTTTGTTTAGGTATCACAATTGTTTCATGATTTTTTTGCTTATGTATCACAATTGTTTCAAGTCTTACGGTTTGTAACAAGTCACACATTCTCCTTTGATTAACAAGATTTCACCCAATCATATACACATATACACCTCTACTCTCACATACTTATCTGTCACGGTTCAACTCACACGATACCAGAGGAATTTCATTCACATCAACACAATTTCTATCAACACTACAGCGCGTCCCCTTAGTTTTTTCTTATAGAAAATACTTCTATACTATGATTTACAGAACAGATACAGACCAAACACTAAAAACTATACTAAAACTAGTCTGCAGACTTTGTCCATTAACCTACCCCACAGCTACATCTTCTCTGAAATGAGAAAGAAATTTCCCGGTCTGCTCATGGCCTCATCACACTATATCATGCTTAATGCATGTGCACAGAGTTTCTTACGTAGTGAGCTGAGCACTCTACTAAACCACACAGAAACACAGCATAATATGGAGGCATTGTGGCATCCACCCTGCTCACCACAAACATTAGCTTGACAGCTGAGTTTATTTCTGTAAGTGGCGGCAAACACCCGGCTCGTTTACCCGGTTTTTGCAATTCTAGGAGCTAGATTGCATGAACCGGTAAGCAAGCCGGGTGGTGAGCAGGGTGGGTGCTGCAATGCCTCCATATTATGCTGTGTGGTTGGTGTCAGGTGGTAGAGTGCTCATCTGATTACGTAGGAAACTCTGTGCACATGCATTAGGCATTTTATAGCATGGGAGTAAAGAGGTGGGCAGGACCAAGAGCAGACCAGCAATGCAAAAAAGAACACACAGTTCCCATAGAATGCAATGTAAAGGCACTTTTAAGTGCTTTTTTTTTTCTAGCACCCCCCTCCCACTAACTTTACCCCCCTATAACTGCTTTTCTTAGTTATGCTATTATAAAATAAAGATGCCACTACCTTTATGTTGTCAGTATATTTATGAAAATCTTAGCAGTGCTATCCAAATAATAGATATAAGTTTATGGCAGGGTTATAAACACAATACAAAGAAATAGAAACCCTTATCAACCATGCACCTACTAGACCATACAATTAATATAAATATCTGAATTCTTTTATTTAGTTAATATCCATAAACATATTGAACTATATTTGCAATAAAAGGAAACTAAATAAAAGTTTATATGCGTTAGAACCAACTCTTAAGATATGCTATTCTTCTTACAAAACCCAGAACAATATACCTTCACAATTCAGCCTTATTTATTTAACACAATGGGACTAAAAACCTTTAACATCCAAGCAATACAATTCTAAACAGTGTTTATAAAACAATAGGATAAAATATATATTCTGCTATTTAACTGCAATTTATCCTAATACAAAATTAACCGACAATATCAGAACTTGTATAGATGAGTTACTTAGCCAATTCAGACACAGATTTGAACAATACCTAGGCTTATAACTACCAATTTAAAATACAATATACTTCACCAATTTTGAACCAATTCGTAGCGGTCTTTAGGTCATCTCATTTGAAAGAAGGTTTTTGCACAAATCAAGGATAAGTTTTAAGCTCCTTGCTGAAGTGAACTTTTTTTTTTTTTTTTAGGTATATCGCAGCCAAAATCAGATCACTAATTTTCAACAAGTTACAGACAACTCTCTCTTGTGCATTCAACACTCCCATTATATAATCATTGATGACATCATGTGGGTGGCACTACGGGAGCTGACCTTCCCATTGGTTATCTGGGAAGTCTAAATCGGATTGGCCCTTGGAAATTTCATTTTTAACAGCCAGAAAGAACCTTCTGGCTGTAGTTCTCGCAACATAACACCAGGTGGCAGCATACAGTACAACATAGCAATACAATACAGCATTTCTGACATTTTTAAGCAAGTTAATTTTTTTTTTATAAAATGGTTATTTAATCAGATCACACTCTCTGCATTAATCATATATAACCCCAATTACAGATGGTTAATATTAGGTTATTTTTTTCTGATTATTCTGATACCAAATATGTTATATTATTAACATTTTATTTTATTTAGGTAATTTAATACTGCTAATTATTAGTTTAAAATGCATTACAATGTTATCGGTATCCTGGCATTTATATGTGAATAATAGCTTATTTTTAATTCAGTATTGTACTGTATTCCAAGTGAATCCTGTCTATGTAGATCTGAAATAAAAATAAATGTTAATAATCACTTCTCTTCAGGTCCATAAACATCTATTCATGTTCTTAAACACACAGAGGCTAAGATATTCATGCTTTCAAAACATACACATATATATATATCATATATATATATATATATATATATATATATACACATACACACACACATCTCATGTCCATTAAAACATATACTGTTGCTTTGAAATCATAATGTAAGTCATTTGTCTTCACTGTGTTATTCTAACCCCCGACACAACGTCTGTGTTACGTGTATTCTGATGTTATCATCCAAACAGCCTGAGTCACTCAACAAGTCTGTGCCAATTATCAGTTCCTTTGAAGAATGTTTGTATCTCTCACATTTCTTCAGACGGATCGGCATTTCTCTTGGAGGAAATCCATATATTTGCTGTATCCTGAAACTGTGTTAGTTTCCATTTCCTTTCAAAATTACTTCCCCCAACATTCCTCTAAGTGACTGTTCTGAAATTTGGCAGGCCAAATGTTCCATTGTCTCCCCCTGTGTGTTCAGCATAATTTTACATAATGAATGTGGGAGATCTCTTAGGAACAAACCTTTGTCTACAGACCATGTTCATATCCACAGATCTATTAAATAAGGACAAATATACCTCTATATATTATTTAATAACATTTCAAATACCTTGACATAAATCCCCCTTTCCAATTCAAAAATATGTAGGACACATGTATTTGAATTGGATCAAAGTTAGTGGTATTTGGTGAGGATGTTGACCGTACACATCATGGACAGTCTTCTATGTAGATAGTCTGTCAATTTTGAACCTTCATGTTTATCAGTTAGGCATCTTTAAACTATAGTATGTCTTTAGTTCATTTGGGGATATGACACTTCATTCTCCCTCTATGACTTGTAGTTGGGATCTGGGATGACACGCTCGCAATTGATTGATATGGACCCATTTATCTATGAAACTTTCATTTTTGGGGATCCGTATTTTATAGGCCACTGGAGATATTTTGTCAGTAATGACGAAAGGACCTTTCCATGAGGGAAGAAATTTCTTCTCCCTAACCTGATCTCTTCCAAAGTTATAAAGATAAACTTTATCATTTATTTCATATTCCTTTTTGGATGTTTTGAGATCATAATAGGTCTTAGTGGCAGTTGCGGCTCTTTCTAAATTCCTTTGAGCAAATGCAAAGGCATATTGCAGGTGCTTTCTTAAGTTTTCCACGTATTGATGTGTATTGGCAGCGTCTATCAAGTTTTGGTCTGATGTACGGTATAGCAGATGCTGAGGTAGAACCATTCTTCTACCAGTCATCAGTTCAAAAGGTGACATCTTGGTAGCACTACTTGGAGTTGCTCTTAATGCCATTAAGACTAGAGGTAGTTTTACATCCCAGTCTTTACCTGTTTCACTCACAAACTTTTTGAGGATTTTAACAATGGACTGGTTGTAACGCTCTACACCACCACTTGAGGCAGCTCTATAAGCAATATGGAGCTTTCTTTTAACCCCTAGTATTTTCCACATTTTTGTCATCACTTCGCTAGTGAAGTGGGTCCCCCGATCTGACTCGATTCTTTGGGGCAGACCAAATCTGGAAAATACATGGTTGATGAGCAATGCTGCACATGTTTCAGCACTATTGTTAGGTGCACTAATGCACTCTACCCATTTAGTGAACAGGCATGTCACGGTTAACATGTATTTGTTACCTCTTGATGATCTTGTTACTGGGCCAATAAAATCAATTTGTATATCTGACCATGGCATTACCATCCCCCTTTTCTGCAATGGCGCTCTATGCGTTGGTGCAGTGGGTTGGAACTGTGGACAGATTAAACACCCTTGACAGTAGGTTTGAACATCTTTCAACATGTGTGGCCAAAAAGCATAATCACGCAATATTTCATACGTGAGTTTGGCACCACGATGACCAGATGTGGGAGCATCATGGGCATGTTGAAGCATTAGACCTCTGAACTTGGTGGGTACTACCCACTGCTGGATGCCAGTTTTGGAGGTTCTAATTAACAAACCATCCTGTAATTTGAATTGTGATTTAGATTTTATTAAGATTCTCAGATCTTCTTTGCCAATACAATCATCTTTTGAGATGGGGTTGCTTTCAGGATCTTCTATGTGTTTATAGAAGATGCCTACAATGGGGTCTTCTTTTTGACTAGTGATCAGGTCCTCACTAGGAGAATCCTGACTCCATTGTACCAAATTAGGCTCACTCTGTTGTTTTGCCTGGTTTCTGGTAATGGCTTCTACCTGAATTGCACCCATTAAGTGGTCAATATTAAGGAGTTCTCCAGTTATGGCTCCTTGTTTGGCTAATGAATCCGCAAGGTCATTGCCTTCCTTATCCGGACCTAGAATTCTGGAATGACCCTTGGTCTTTTTCCAGTGTATGGTTAAATCATTGGATACTACCAGATTATCAATCTCGCAGAACAATTTGCCATGCTTGACTGGTTTGTTATTGCTTTTCTGCATGCCATTTCTTTTCCAAGTTGGCAGGTATTCAACAAAACTGTCACGCACATAATTTGAGTCAGTTATGATCACAAATTCATGAATACCATGTTCAATAGCCATTTCAATGGTTTTGAAAACAGCAGTTAGTTCTGCAACTTGACTGGATCTTGGTCCAATGTTGAAACCTACAGATATATTTGAGAATCCGTTTGCCCCAGTTATACCAATGCCAGCGACTAATCTGCGCTCATTATCAATAGTGGCATGGTAAGAACAACCATCAACATATACCCAAGGTAATGTTTGACAATGGTCCTCATTGTACATTTTATATGGGGAAAGCAATTGTTCTTCCAGAAAATCATCTTCTGATAATTCTTCCCCAGGATCTCTAGCAGTACAGTCGTGGAGCTCAGCAAGCCCTTGTGCGACTGGATTCTTTTTATTCTGCTTGTAGCGAATTTCTAAGGGCCAGCCTTGTAAGGAAAGAGTCCACGCTGTTATGCGGCTATTAAATTCCCATCTCTTATTCTCTCACTTTGCAAATATAGCAAAGGCTGGTGGGCCGTTTCTACAATAATTTTCTCGCCCTGTATATAGCTGCGGAAATTTTGTAGAGCCCATACAGTAGATAAGAGGGCTTTTTCGCAATCGTTAAACTTTATTTCTACTGGGGATAGATTTTTGCTCGCATAAGCAATGGATTTGTTCAAATTATCATGCTTTTGGTATAACACAGCACTCATGCTTACATCTGTGTACCCTGTTTCTAAGTAGAAAGGTTTACCACCTTCAGGGTACGCTAAGCAAGGTGCTTGAGTGAGTTTTCTCTTCAGCTCTCTGATGGCTGTCTCTTGAGACTCACTCCAGTGCCATTTCACATCCTTCTTTAGAAGAAGTAGTAGTGGTTTAGCTAATTCCGCATAATTATCAATGAATTTGCGAGAATAATTCGTCATACCCAGGAATGATCTCAATTCCTTTAAGTTAGTTGGGTTTTTAGAATTCACTATAGCTTCCACCTTTTTCTTCTGGGGATTTAATCCATCAGAGGTAACTTCATGTCCCAAGAAGTTTACACGAGTGCGGCACCATTGAGCTTTTTGCAGGGATAATTTGACACCTGCCCTTTTAAGTTGGCTGAGGACGTGTTTAAGCTCTGCAATGTGTTTTTCAAAGTCTGTGCTTTTGATTAAAACATCATCCACATAAGATAAGGTCCCCCTTTCCAGTGCGTCAGGCATAGCCTTATGCATGAATACAGCAAATTCATGTCCAGAATTTATGTATCCAAATGGAAGTCTCTGGAATGCATACTGAACCTTTTGGAAGGAGAATGCTAGCTTATATTGGTCCTCTTCATGTACCTTTATGGTCCAATATCCCTGTGCACAATCAATGGCAGTGAATATTTTGGATCCCTGCATTTGTGCTAGGCACTGGTCAATGTATGGTACAGGCCAGCCAGACATGTATACTCGTTTGTTTAGCTGTCTTAAGTCAGCACACAAACGCCATTGTCCATTGGGCTTAAGGACACCTAGAATAGGATTATTATAAGAGCTGTGCACCTGTCTGATAATACCTCTTTCTTCCAAATTCCTTATGATCTCTGCAAGAGAATCATATGAGGCTAAGGGAAGTCTGTATTGTTTGACAAATACAGGTGGCGCATTAGGATCTGTTTGTATTCTTGCAATGTGCAAGTCTGTAGTACCACAGTCATAAGAATCCTTAGCAAAAATATCCTTGTACTCCATCAGTAGTTCTCGCAGCTGTTGGCGTTCATCATCGCTGGAACAGCCATTAGCTAAGGATATTTGCTCTTCGACTATTTGCTGAAATCCTGGAAAGATTTCAGGCTGTCCTATTTCATAGGCTTCTTCCAGTCTAGAGGTGAGATCCCCTTGATTATAATTTACATTGCTCCCATGACTCTGGGTATTGGGGTAATCTTGCTGTTTGATTGGCTGATCAAACACTAGAGAGGCTTCTTCAATTTTACAGATGCCTTCCTCTGAGCTGAAGGGATAAATAGATTGAACATTAAATAGACCCTCTGGCATAGATGCAAAGGATTGTTCTATTAATTGTTCTTCAGTTAGGTATCCTTCAGGTATTAGCCCAATTACATTATTCTGGAATCCAAAAGTGTAATAACTTGATTCCAGTGCATATCCTATGGTAGTTCCCTTGGATAATGTTATATCCTGTGGGGTCATGTTATGCACAATAATATGTATTGGAACAGTTCCAATATTCACCATAGGAGTGTAAGTCACTGTGACACCCAGATTTTGTATTCTATGGGAGAGGCAAATTAGTGTTTCAGAAGTTTTTAATTTCTGACCTCTCTTTACCTGTAAGGGTAAAAGAAATTTATCAGCCCCAGCAGGAATTATAACATCGCTAGATACCTGCATATTCACAGCATATGGCAATTGCTGGTTTGATTTCAGGGCTGCATTTTCATCCTGAAATACTTCAGGGTCCCCCTTTAACCTGCTCCAAAGGCAAGAGTTAATCAAATCTATTTGTATGGTATATCTATGTAAAATATCATTGCCAATGTATATTTGATTATGGGGAGTATTTAAAACTAAAAACAGGTGCTTCACTGACTTATTACCAATAGAGATAGATAATAAGCACTTATCTGTGATGTTATAGCTTTCAGACCTGTCATCCAGGCCGTTGACACAGTGGTCTTGGGGAGAAAGATATTTAATCACTTTAGGTTCAGCTATTTGCGCTAATAAACCTTCGCTTATATAGCTAGCTTCCTGTTTTAAATTTATTTTAGCATACTTGGTTTTACCAAGGTCATGCACTTGTATAGGGATAAATAGATCCTCTTTAACTCTCTCAATCCCTGTGAGGTATTGAGCATGGTCTCCCCCTTTAGGGATTTTAGGATCCCCCTTGTGGAGTGATATGGTTAATATATCGCCATCTAGGGAGATATTCGCTATTTTTCCGGGCGAAATTTTAAAAGTATTACCATCAGAGCCACTAAAAGGAGTCTGATCGTCTATTTGTAGAATAGTGATTTCAGGTGTAGAGTTATTCCTGAAATGAATCTCCACAGCATCTGGTTTCTCTTCCACCACGTGACAGCTGTGTCGGGTGCGAGATGTACCAGATTTTTCATAATTGATAGGCCGTTTAACTTGCGACCAAATTACATTATTTATGCAATCAATTATGGTGCTTAATCGTTTCAGGAGATCACTACCAATAATTAAACGATCAGTTGGCAGATCCACTATAATGACAGGGTGTCTTATGACCCTGTTCCCCAATTTAAATTTTAACCAGGCAGTACCGTAGACTTTTAGGGAGTCACCCCCAACACCTATTAGAGAACCGTCAAATTCTCTTATTTTGGGTTTGTGGGGTGTTAGCTCATTTAGCTGTGTGTAGTACCTGTGGGATAAGATAGTTGCCTGTGACCCAGTGTCAATTAATCCCCTGATAGGGTTGGAGACTGAATCTTGCAGCTCAACTAGTACATAATATCTTCCTGCAGTTTCTATCATTTCACACATAAAATTTGCATTCTTGTACATCTGTGGGCTTCACCACGTTTTACCTGGATCCGCTGCGTCATTCGATGCAGAGGAAATTTCATACCTACCTGTTTCCCCTATGACAAGGTCAGCTGGGTTCTTGTGTACTGTATCTGTGGAAATAATGTTAAGAGAACACTGCAGAGGAAAAGTTTGGTTAATTTTTCCCGGCTGATATCGCTCATTGTCACAGCTAATTTGTCCGTTTCCGGTCTGTGGGGAGATAACATGATTAGTATCATTGATATTTATTACTACATTTTGTATATCTCTCCCCTCCCCTTCAGGTGATACTGCAGTATTTATGACTGTGCCTGTGGTCCACTGCTGACCACTGGCTGTACCCCTAAAAAAGTATTGTTCGGTTGCTGAGCCGTAGATTTTTGACTCATATTAGCGATTTGTTCGCTCAACCGATTTAATTGGGTAAACAGCATATCTACCTGATTGTACAAGTTACCTCTACCCCTGGGCCTATCTCTTGGTGCCCCATTGTACTGATTCCTGGACCATTGGGTTCCCTCAGAATCAGGGCCACTATTTCTATTCTGGCGTGGTTGCCCCTGGGGTTCAGCTTGTTCAGCATTAGTACTTTGGGGAGCATTATATACCTGGGGTGTCTGGTTACCCTGAGAATATCTTCGCCGTCTATTGTATCTACCCTTGCGCGGATACCAATTATTTGGTGAGTATTCTCTTTGTGAGTAATTATTCACCTGATTATGTCCCCCACTTTGGTTATAGTCTCCCTGCGCCTCAACCTGTGTAGGGGGAGGGGCAGAATTAAACCTCTGTGGAGATGGCCTGTTTTGACTGGCCACCTCTGCATAAGTTCTCTTGTTAGACTCCAAATTGAGGGGTTTAGGTGACACCCTAGTTTCTGCTACAATTTTGGGTTTTGATTCCTTTTTAACCCCCTGCTCACTGGACTGCTGAATAGAGTATAATTTTGTACTCTCTTTGATCAGCCATTCCAATGAGCAGTCCTCATCAAAATCTCTAGCTAAGTTAATTTTGATGGGTGTAGGCAATGCTTCAAAAAATAAATTTACAAATTCTGAGCCATCAAATCTGGGATTATCTTCAGCCATACTGTACGCATTTTTCAATACAGAAAGGAATTCGACTGGACTCTGATTCGCACGACACTTTAAACCATATACCGCTATTTTCGCGGCAGTTTTAGTGCGATATTGCCCGAATTCTTTTCTGCATTGTTGTTTTACCCCATTCCAGGAATGAATATTCATATCCTTTAGTGAAACAAAGAATTTGTGATGCCTACTGTCAAATACCCAAGGCAGAAATTCAATTTTCAATTTCTCACTTGTAACATTCATTATAGCTAACGCATTTTCAAAAGCCTGTAAATGATCAATTACAGATGTTGTTCCCTTATTGGAGAATATAGGTACTGCGCGTTGTACGAAGGTGATTATTTTATGGGAATCATAGACTTTATCAGACTTATTTTGGGATTCTCTGTTAGAGTTTCCCTCCCCCGCATCAGCTGCGCTACAGCTGTCCTCTGGATTTACATCCTGAGGGGATTGTCTATTTGGGAAATCTACTTCTGACCCGTTAGGGGTCATTTGTCTATGTTGTTCTATATATTTTCGTACCTCGTCCCTGACGCGTTCGCTAAAGGAGTTAGCATTATCTGTATTATTCTCATTGCTAATATAGGGGTTTTCATTATGGCGATATGACCTTTTTAAATCGCTTAATTCTCTCTGGCTTTGCGCAAGCTGTTTATTTAAATCTTGTATCTGCGCGATTAAGTCCATATTGTGCTTATCTAAGGTGGCTAGGTTTTGGGCAAATTCATCCATTTTATTTTTGGCTGTTTTTAAACCCTCTTCGCGTCTGCGCGAGGAACGAATACTATTTTCTAGCTCCTGTATTTGCAATCGTTTGTCTGTGACACAAAACGACATTTCGTCAATTATGCATATTAAAAGGGGCCAAGATTTTAGTATTAGTTTTTCTCGCTTTTTGGGATCTTTGCATTGATTAATCATTAATAATTCCTGGAAGAATTCATTCTCTTCATTCCACATATTATTATTAACGGTAATATTTTTAGCCCTAGTTTCAAGCATATCCACAAAATCATTTAATTCACCAGCAATATTTAACTTCCCTTTAATGTAACTTAAGATATCTTTCTTAAGGACCTGACCTTTAGTAATAGGTATGGTTATGGGACCAATTTCATTGCTATGTATAGAATTAAATGAGTCACTTCTGGCTACAGACATTATTATATTGGTTTAGTACTTAGTTAAACTAAAACGCTAATACAATTTTTGCCAATAAAAAGAGAGAAGGAAAATTTTTATATTTCAAAAAAATATTATTAATTTTGAAATATGAAAAATTAATATTCCAAAATATGAGAAATTAATATTTTTGATTAACTTTGAAAATATGAAAAATCAATATTTTTGATTAATTTTGAAATATGACAAATTAATATTTTTATTATTTTTTCAAAATTAATCTTTAATAATATTTCAAGATATTAATGTCAATCTCGAAATATGAAAATTAATATTTCAACTTTTCAAAAAAAATTATATCTTCAAAATATTAATATCGAAATATGATTTTTTTTTTTTTTTTCTCCTTTATAATAATTTCTATTTACTTACAAATATATTATATCAATTATGATGGAATATTAATAAATCTCAGAAAAAGTGCCTCCAATTATTATGTCAGTATATTTATGAAAATCTTAGCAGTGCTATCCAAATAATATATATAAGTTTATGGCAGGGTTATAAACACAATACAAAGAAATAGAAACCCTTATCAACCATGCACCTACTAGACCATACAATTAATATAAATATCTGAATTCTTTTATTTAGTTAATATCCATAAACATATTGAACTATATTTGCAATAAAAGGAAACTAAATAAAAGTTTATATGCGTTAGAACCAACTCTTAAGATATGCTATTCTTCTTACAAAACCCAGAACAATATACCTTCACAATTCAGCCTTATTTATTTAACACAATGGGACTAAAAACCTTTAACATCCAAGCAATACAATTCTAAACAGTGTTTATAAAACAATAGGATAAAATATATATTCTGCTATTTAACTGCAATTTATCCTAATACAAAATTAACCGACAATATCAGAACTTGTATAGATGAGTTACTTAGCCAATTCAGACACAGATTTGAACAATACCTAGGCTTATAACTACCAATTTAAAATACAATATACTTCACCAATTTTGAACCAATTCGTAGCGGTCTTTAGGTCATCTCATTTGAAAGAAGGTTTTTGCACAAATCAAGGATAAGTTTTAAGCTCCTTGCTGAAGTGAACTTTTTTTTTTTTTTTAGGTATATCGCAGCCAAAATCAGATCACTAATTTTCAACAAGTTACAGACAACTCTCTCTTGTGCATTCAACACTCCCATTATATAATCATTGATGACATCATGTGGGTGGCACTACGGGAGCTGACCTTCCCATTGGTTATCTGGGAAGTCTAAATCGGATTGGCCCTTGGAAATTTCATTTTTAACAGCCAGAAAGAACCTTCTGGCTGTAGTTCTCGCAACATAACACCAGGTGGCAGCATACAGTACAACATAGCAATACAATACAGCATTTCTGACATTTTTAAGCAAGTTAATTTTTTTTTTATAAAATGGTTATTTAATCAGATCACACTCTCTGCATTAATCATATATAACCCCAATTACAGATGGTTAATATTAGGTTATTTTTTTCTGATTATTCTGATACCAAATATGTTATATTATTAACATTTTATTTTATTTAGGTAATTTAATACTGCTAATTATTAGTTTAAAATGCATTACAATGTTATCGGTATCCTGGCATTTATATGTGAATAATAGCTTATTTTTAATTCAGTATTGTACTGTATTCCAAGTGAATCCTGTCTATGTAGATCTGAAATAAAAATAAATGTTAATAATCACTTCTCTTCAGGTCCATAAACATCTATTCATGTTCTTAAACACACAGAGGCTAAGATATTCATGCTTTCAAAACATACACATATATATATATCATATATATATATATATATATATATATATATACACATACACACACACATCTCATGTCCATTAAAACATATACTGTTGCTTTGAAATCATAATGTAAGTCATTTGTCTTCACTGTGTTATTCTAACCCCCGACACAACGTCTGTGTTACGTGTATTCTGATGTTATCATCCAAACAGCCTGAGTCACTCAACAAGTCTGTGCCAATTATCAGTTCCTTTGAAGAATGTTTGTATCTCTCACATTTCTTCAGACGGATCGGCATTTCTCTTGGAGGAAATCCATATATTTGCTGTATCCTGAAACTGTGTTAGTTTCCATTTCCTTTCAAAATTACTTCCCCCAACATTCCTCTAAGTGACTGTTCTGAAATTTGGCAGGCCAAATGTTCCATTGTCTCCCCCTGTGTGTTCAGCATAATTTTACATAATGAATGTGGGAGATCTCTTAGGAACAAACCTTTGTCTACAGACCATGTTCATATCCACAGATCTATTAAATAAGGACAAATATACCTCTATATATTATTTAATAACATTTCAAATACCTTGACAATGTTTTAATAAAATATATTACACTTAATTTTGGGGTCATGTGGTAATAAAGTTAACCATAGATCGGATCTCTGGTTAATTTTATAGGTGCAAATTGCTACAGCTCGCGGTAGCAATAACCAGCTTTTTCGTAATGGATGGTTAATTATTGCTCGCCCGCAAATGGGAAAAGTTTGCTATTTGCAGGCGTACAATAAATTAATGCTCCACTTGTAATCTAACCCTAAGATGGACAAAAGAACAGAGACACTGGACAGAGGAAGATTGGACAGGCAAAGCTAAGCTTAAGGTGTTCGGATCACAAAGAAGAACATTTGTTAGATGCAGACCAAATGAAGAGATGCTGGAGTAGTGCTTGACGCTATCTGTCAAGTATGGAGGAAATGTGGAAGATTTATACAGGGTATAAGGGACGTTGAAGAAGGAGGGCTGTCACTCCATTTTGCAACACCTTGCCATACCCTGTAGACGACGCTTGATTGGAGCCAATTTCCTCCCACAAAATACTTAAAATGAGAGAACATTATAATACAGCTTGATCCCAATGTGTTAGATTGTGATGTGAGCATGCTTTAGAAAAAAAAAGTGGGAACATAATTTTTTTTTTTTTAACAATGCCCCCATTTTTTTTATTTTTTTATGAATGAAACAAACAGGGCTTCGTACAGTTCCGGTTTTCTTTATCTTTCATTTCCTACTGATCTTGTTAGTGGTATGAGATATCACGTATATCATATTGCTGTCAAATTACATATACTGTACATGTGTCATTTTCTCATCTTTACCACCCAATCATAATGGATTATACATTATCAATGTTGGGAAAACAAAAATGCACTTATCACTTATGAAACATGATTTTGTTAAGCAATATTTTTACTGTTTTACAGCTCATGATTATCAGTATCTATGTAAACATTTTTATAAGTCCAATTGATAAACAAAGGGTTGGTTTGAAACAGTGGTGGTTCTATGGGGGTGCTATAGGGTGCTATGCTTCTCCACACACACGTGTAGCTCCCCCGTTGAGCTGTGAAGTGCAGACAAAAGCAGCTCCATATATTATTTGTGCCACCTTTGTTAGCACCCTAAAATATAAGTTCTACAACAACCACTGTTTTGAAAGCTAAGATTCACTTTTTTACGGGGAAGGGTTATATGCCCCTCTGAATAACACTGGTCCTTTCCCATAGTTGCAACTGGGACACTTTGCAGCAGAACAATCAAGCAAACAAGTTACATGCGTATTGACCACACCCACTAATGGTTTCAATAGCTCCACCCATTTTACGCTACATACAGTGTTTATGAACTATTGTATTATACAGTTAGGTCCGTAATTAATTGTACACTGACACAATTTTCATAATTCTGGCTCTGTACACCGCCACAATGGATTTGAAATGAAACAACTGAGATGCAATTGAAGTGCCGACTTTCATCTTTAATTCAGGGAGTTGAACAAAAATATTGTATGAAACGTTTAAGAATTGCAACCATTTACATACACTGTTCTCTTATTTCAATTTAATTGGACAGATTAACATAATCATAAATAACATGTTAATTTTTAATACTTTGTAGAGAATGCTTTGCTGGCAATCACTGCTTGAAAAATCCACAGGAGAGTGACAGCAGAATAAAACTTTTATTTAGGTATCACACAGAAACAAATAGCGACGTTTCGGAAGTCGAACTTCCTTAATAATGCATGATTAAGGAAGTTCGACTTCCGAAACGTCGCTATTTGTTTCTGTGTGATACCTAAATAAAAGTTTTATTCTGCTGTCACTCTCCTGTGGATTTTTGAATATTTGGCTGGAGCTTTGAGTGAGGCTCCTGAGTGACTTTGCAGTTTGCTGACTGCTGTAGTGCTGGATTGGACTTTGTTTGTTAATGACTGCTTGAAGCCTGGAACGCATGGACATCACCAAACGCTGGGTTTCCTTCTTTGTGATGTTTGTCTTCAGTTGTTGTTTGTTTGTGGGTGTTTCTGCCTTAAGTTTTGTCTTCAGCAAATGAAATGCATGCTCAATCAGGTTGAGATCAGGGGATTGACTCGGTCATTGCAGAATATTCCACTTCTTTGCCTTAAAAAATCTCCTGGGTTGCTTTCGCAGTATGTTCTGGGTCATTCTCCTGAATTTGGCTGAATCTGAGCAGACAATATGTCCCTATACACTTCAGAATTCATCCGGCTGCTTCTTCTGTCACATCATCAATAAACAGTAGTGACCCAGTGCCATTGGAAGCCATGCATGCCCATGCCATCACCCTCCCTCCACCATGTTTTGCAGATGCTGTGGTATGCTTTGGATCATGATCCATTTCAAGCCTTCTCTATACTTTTTCTTCCCATAATTCTAGTACAGGTTGATCTTAGTCTCCAAAGAGTCCAAAGAATGCTGTTCCAGAACTGGGCCAACATTTTTATATTTTTTTGTTGGCAAAGTTTAATCTGGTCTTTCAATTCTTGAGGCTTATGAATGTGCCTTGTGGTGAACACTCTGCATTTGCTCTCATGAAGTCTTCTCTTTATGGTAGACTTGGATAATGATATGCCTACCTCCTGGAGAGTGTTCTTCACTTGGCTGGATGTTGTGAAGGGGTTTTTCTTTACCATGGAAAGGATCCTATGATCATCCACCACTATTGTCTTCCGTGGATGTCCAGGCCTTTTTGTGTGCAGAGTGCACCAGTGCATTATTTTTTTGTCAGAATGTACTAAACTGTTGATTTGGGCACTCCTAATGTTCCTGCTATCTCTCTGATTGATTTCTTTTTTTTTTTTTTTTGCAGCCTAAGGATGATTGTTTCACTTGCATTGAGAGCTCCTTTGAACGCATGTTGTTGGTTCACAACAACAGCTTCGAAATGCGAATGCCACACTTTAGGGGCCTATCTATCAAGCTCCGGACGGAGCTTGACGGCCCGTGTTTCTGGCGAGTCTTCAGACTCACCAGAAACACCAGTTATGAAGCAGCGGTCTAAAGATCGCTGCTCCATAACCTGTCCGCCTGCTCTGAGCAAGCGGACAGACATCGCCGCAATTCAACCCTATCGAGTACGATCGGGTTGATTGACACCCCCCTGCTGGCGGCCGATTGGCCGCTATTCTGCAGGGGGCGGCGTTGCACCAGCAGCTCTTGTGAGCTGCTGGTGCAATGCTGAATACGGAGAGCGTATTGCTCAATGTATTCAGCGAGGTCTGGCGGACCTGATCCGCACTGTCAGATCAGGTCCACCAGACCTTGATAAATAGAGGCCCTGGAATCATCTCCAGACCTTTTACCTGCTTAATTGATAATGAAATAACAAAGGAATAGCCCACACCTGTCCACGAAACAGCTTCTGAGTCTCCAATTACTTTTAGTCCCTTGAAAAAGAGGGGGCTACATATTAAAGACCTGTAATTCCTAAGCCCTTCCTCCAATTTGGATGTGAGTACCCTCAAATTAAAGCTGAGAGACTGCACTTTAAGCCCATATTCATTATTTAGCTGTAACTTTAATTTATTTGGTAAACAGCCAAAATAACAAAACTTGTGTCAGTGTCCAATTATTTACGGACCTAAATGTATAAGAAAAATCTTTTGGAGATGATATAGTACTCCAATATTTACCTTTAAAGGAAACAACAACTGTTTTATTAAAGGGACACTGAACCAAAAATGTTTCTTTCATGATTCAGATAGAGCATGCGATTTTAAGCAACTTTCTAATTTACTCATATTATCAATCTTTCTTCATTCTCTTGCTATCTTTATATAAAAAAGAAAGCATCTAAGCTTTTTTCTTGGTTCAGAACTCTGGACAGCAGTTTTTGATTGGTGGATGAATTTATCCACCAATCAGCAAGGACAACCTAGGTTGTTCACCAAAAATGGGCCGGCATCTAAACTTACATTCTTGCATTTCAAATAAAGATTCCAAGAGAATGAAGAAAATTTGATAATAGGAGTAAATTAGAAAGTTGCTTAAAATGTCATGCTCTATCTGAATCACGAAACAAAAAATTTGGGTACAGTGTCCCTTTAAATAATTATATCCCAGGGAAGTGCTGCTGCAGATGTATCACACAGAATCCAATACTGAGCACCAATGAAGGCAGAACAGAAATGCAGAGGAGCACAATTACTACAAAGTATGTAGCGCTGTCACTTATCAACAAAATACAACTTAACTTTTAATCAAATTAGGATAAAAAAACTGACAGAAACAGGTACTTTCTAAAGGTAAAAACCACTACTCACTTGTACAAATGCACAAAACAATACAAATGTAAAACTGTTTATATTACGTGTAGGAAAACTTTAATCAGAGCTATAAGGCTATTGAAATACAACTATTAAAAACTTACCCCATTCCCTAATGATTATTTAGAAAACACTGGATTTAAATAGCCTGAAAAAATATTTATGGGCAAATTAAAAATGGTTTAAAAAGAAAAGATCCCCTGATGCGGTCACATTTCACATTGCGCTTCCTAATAGTAATTTTGAAACAACTTTATACCAGTAGTTTTCAGTGTGAGGAGGCGGCCTCCCTAGGGGGCCCTATAACTCATAAGGGGAGGCGCGGAAGCAACTTCACACCAACCTATGGAAACCGCAAGCAGCAGCTGACTTTGGCACAACAGAGAACTTATTTAAGAGCTGACAATGACACTTGTCATGTAGTAGTGGAATGAGGGACAGGGCAGATGTATGTGGAAGAGGGACGCTGAGCTAGAAATCTCTGAGACCGCATTGTGCCTTGTTTCTGGATCAGTAACTTGTATTTAACACAGGAGTCACAAAGGGCTAACTGAAACGTGAGTGAAGTTCTTTTGGTTGAGCAGAATTAGCTCTTGAAAGCTGTTTGTGAGCCCTGGATCTGATGCAAAGTCCCCAAATTAAAGCTAAAACTAATTAATACAATTTTCTTTAATGAAAAGACAAAGTAACATCTGTTATGGGGGGGGGGGGTCCCAGAGAGGATGCCCAATGCCTAAGACTTTTTTACATTTGTACAAGTGAAACATTGTGTAGTGTTTTTACATTTCTACTGCAGAGTTCTACATTGTTTCCATGCACATGAACATTGTTTTATTGTATTGCTATGTGACAATACTACATACTTATTAATTGTGATACTCTGCATTTCTTTTGTGCGTTTCCTTTGAGCTCAGTTTCAGATTCTATGGGCTCCATTTATCAAGCTGAATATTTAGAAGCCAATAGTTAATAAGCAGCAGTCATCAGACCGCTGCTCCTGAAACTATACACTAGCTCTAAGTTGCAGTTCGCCTGGGGTGATTGAAAGCCCCTACTTGTGCGCCATTGGGCTAGCATGAGAATGGGGCAGCATTGCACAAGCAGGCCCTTGTGCAATGTTAAATGCAGGCAGCGTATTGCTGCCCACTTTCTGCAATCCCAGACGGACAGGTTCATGGAAGGGAACCATGAAATATGGGGCCCTATATCTTGTATTACTCTGCTGCTCAAATGTAAACTGTAGGGGACATAGATTCTGCTATGCACAATAAAATACACATGTAAGACCAACTAAAACCTCATGTACACAGTCACAGGCTTCCATGCCCAGCCACACCTTAAGGCAGACATTTTACAATGTTGGACAGACTTCTGGAATAATTATTTCACTGGAGAGCGGGCCAAAATGTAATTGCCCCAGAAGAATTGTCACACTTGGCAAGTATGCTATGCTTAGGGTCAGTTTGCAGACTTGAGTCAGTTGGGCTATTTGACCTTTGACACTTACACTGAAATGTGATAATGATACTTCTTTCTGATATTATTGGCACCATAAACATTTCAGCTATAGTTTAAAGCTTATGACAAGTTTGTATAACTCCACATGATGTTTTCTGCCTGCGTACAACATGTGTCTGCTTTTACCACAGCATTTTTCTATCCCAATTAGTTTTTCTGTCGTTTGAAGCACAGTTCCGTGAAAAAACAACAAAAACACTTGAAAGCCCATTTTGGATAGATTTCTACGCAAACCGTTACATTTAACCCAGTGATCAACCACAGAAAAGAAAAAAGGAAAGAAATAATTTAATCCAGAAATATTGTTACATTGAATTCAGAGAGCAGCTGGTTAGAATTACAGGCACCAGGGAGGAGAAATGCATTTTTATATGATTACATTCAATTCTGCATCTCTTATTTTCCAATTAGCAGGGCTGACTCACTCACTCACTCAACTAATAGAAGTTAAAATAGGCAGCTTTTTTATTGATAACATGGGTGGAAAGAACATACATTTATTTTTAAACAGGAAGTAAAATCCTCCTCCAACAACAACAAAAAAAAGTTTTTGAAAAAAGAAAAAAGGAGAAAATAAAATATGAACAAATCTATTCTTCAAATACATTTTGTTGCAGCAGGTGGCTACAGATTATTTAAAGCACAGTCGTTAGGAAAATAATGTTTTTTATTTTTATATCTTTGTGAGTTGTAACATTTTCCATTTGTTAATTTATTAACTTTATTTAATGTGAACCATATAACTGGTCAAAGGAAGTTTAACTTTGTACTCTGGGTGCACCAAAAATGTTAGGTTTTATTGTTGTTGTGCACCAGTAAATCTATTTTATTCTCCAGATTTGAGTTCTGAAACCCGCTTAAAATAATAAACAATATTACAGCAAATTTTAGTTAAACAATTTAATACCTATAAGTATCACATGCATTTCAAGGATCTACAAATATTATTACAGAAGCAAATATGTGGCGCAAAAGTAAAATATGACAGCTAATTAATGAGAATTTTCAACGCAAAAAGGGATCGCTCTAATTCCTTAAACTACTGACCTTAGATAACTATGTGGTGATGTCCCACTCAGGAGTCACAGATTGCAGCTCCAGAGCAGAACATAACTGGTGTTTGGTGGGTCATGCAACTGCTTCACCTGACTGATCTGGGCCCATGCCCACTGTGCCTTAGTGGCATATACCTGGTTGTCTGCTGATAAGGTCCCTATAGAACAAAGAATATGGGGTTACAAATACAAATACTTTGTTCAGAAGAGAATTGGTAGTTTGGGGCTGGACTGTCTTTTTGGATAGGACCAGACTGATACACTGCAGGATAGACACAAGTGGTCTAAAAGAGGCTGTACTTTGGGCGGGCAAGCTTTTGAGTCCTGTCTGCCCCAGTACATATTGTTGGGGTTATATTAGTCTGTAGTTTTGTTATTTTTTTCTTGTAGGTTTATTCAACCGGCCAACCTGCTTTTGATTAAGCAGAGAAATGAAAACTCAGATCCTGAGGCAAATCTACGCCTGTGGCACCGGGTGAGAGGCTACAGGCGCAGGTACCCTATGTTTTCATTTTGTTGTGACCTAATCTGGTGGTTTGCCAATGAGCTGCTTCATTATCTGTTTCTTTTATAGAATAGGGGACGTCACTTAATGTGCCTCTGTCTTATACGTATCATTAGCTTCTTAAGTCAGTTACTTTAGGGTCCTCTGTGTCACACTCATTAGTCCCTCCTTGATCTCACATGCCGCATCTTTCTTACTTGGTTGCTGTCCAGGCTTGCGGCTCTTCCAGTAACTCATCCATGTTTCTCATGACTACTACTCGGTGCTATAACCATCTGGATCCAGTTTGCTATTCACAGCTGTTATTTGAAGTGATCTGTAAATATCTGAATGTTTATCTTCGTGGTTTCCGATATATTGATGAAACCACGATGCCCTTTATCCACCTCACCACCTGGAATTAAGTGAAGAAGTGAAACAGCATTTTTCTTTTAACCTTTTTGCTTTCAGTAGGGCATGGAATGAATTCCTTGGCCTCTGGTAAAACATTATTGAGTGTACTAAATAAACACACAGTGTTGCATACAGCATAAAAGGAGAGCTATTGACTGTGGCAGGGAACAGTTGGCTGTGTGAGTTATAAGATATCTATGAATATGGGCAGGATTATTCAGAAGTTACAACTTTTGCAAACAATTATTAAACAAAACAAAATAAAACAATATCTTTAAAAGTAAACATAGGACATGATAATGAATAAAACTCAGGAATTTAGCTCCTTATATCCCAGGGAAGTTTGCAATGTATTCTAAACTCTCATAATTGCTAATATATATATATATATATATATATATATATATATATATATATATATATATATATATATATATATATATATATATATATATGTATATTTTGAACCATGTATGAATTTCTAGTCCTTTTTAAAACAGGCATATTGTAGACCTTTCCTCCAGTGCAGAATCAGTATGTGATAAACAGCAGAACACATTATAGCACAATGTTCTGTATCTAAACACACACAATTAGTATAATTATGGTAAATACCCTCCAAGTCATAGAAAAATGATCCATTCAGTTTCTATGTTTTATGAGCTTTATATGTCAGTTACTGTAACATCATATAAGGAAATCTAGTATAAGATTTGATGTTTTGTCTTATCTATCTGGATAAAAATACTCCTGATTCTCAGAAACAATAAAAATCTGAGTTTTTAGTTATAATAGATAATGACTTATCCTACAACCCGTTGAACCATTATGGTTCAATCATAATCCTTAAGAAAAGTTTATTTTAGGATTTTTTTCTAAAATTCACTATTAAAGTCTTTATGGGTTTTTGTAAATAGATAATTTGATACAATTGTTTAAAGGGTTGTGATCGACCCTACATTTTATCAGGGGGTATTTTACCCAAGGACAACTAGCTCTGTGCCTAGGGCTGCAGGATTTCTGAGGAGCAGCAGATTTTGAGAGGTAGTTCTATGACATGGTGACTTCCCATACCTCTGCTCTACAATGTTTTATTTATTTACTTTATTACAAATTTATGATTCTTGATTGTGTAGGGGCAGGTTTATCCCCTCCTGTGTTCTTGATCTTAGGCTCTGACAAATACGAAGCTCTTTTGGGGATTTGTACTACCTTTGAGGGGCAAGGGTTGGGGTGATTGCCAGGAGGGAGCTCTCCACCTCTGGCTGACCTGGCTTACCCTTTGACTAACTGCTGCTCCGGCCCCCATCAACGAATAATGTCACTTTTTGGACTGGGATCACCCCGCCACTCCCTTGGGATCACCCCGAAACCACTACCTAGATATTGTGGAATCCCTATGTGACAATTGTTCCTATGGATGCACCAGCCTGTCTGGAGGGGCAGGAATCTCTGGATCAGATAAGGCTCTTATCAAGATGGCAAGTGTGTATATAAGCTGTGTGTTTTCCTGTTTCATCTTAATACTGGTCTTGTCTGGTTATTAGGGTGGGCTCTTGCTAAAATCAGTTTTCCCTCTCTACAGCTACAGGTTCCAGGGTTCCAGGGAGGAAGCAGAATCCTTTGGCGGAGAAATCTAGTCAAGTTGTCCGGAGTCCGTCACAGCTTTGGTTAGAGCTAGGTCTAATGGTTAGGGCTATGGTTATAGCTATGGTTAGGGCTATAGTTAGGGCTATAGTTAGGACTATAGTTAGGGCTATAGTTAGGGCTATAGTTATTGCTATAGTTATTGCTATAGTTAGGCCTATAGTTAGGCCTATAGTTAGGTCTATAGTTAGGTCTATAGTTAGGTCTATAGTTATAGCTATGGTTAGAGCTATGGTTAGAGCTATGGTTAGAGCTATGGTTAGGTCTATGATTTGGTCTATAGTTAGGGCTATGGTAAGGTCTTTAGTTAGGGTTATGGTTTGGTCTATAGTAAGGGATATGGTTAGAGCTAGGGTTAGGGCTAGGGTTCATTGTTATGTTTAGAGCTATGGTTAGGGTTTATGGCATGGACAGGGCTAGGTTTAATAGTTTGGGTTAGAGCTATAGTAAGGGTTAGCTTTTGGGCTAGGGTTAGTGCTAGGTCTAATGTTAATACTAGGATTAAGGCTAGATTATGGTTCATTGTTAGGTTTAGGGTTATGGTAAGTGTTAATAACTAGGACAGGGCTATGGTTAATAGTTTGGGTAAGAGCTATAGTAAGGGTTAGGTTTTGGGCAAGGGTTAGAGCTAGGTCTAATTGTTAGGTCTAGGTTAGGGTTCATTGTTAGGTTTATGACTATGATTAGGATTAATGATTAGGACAGGGCTAGGGTTAATGTTTTGGATTAGAGCTATAGTAAGGGTTAGGTTTTGGGCTAGGGTAAGAGCTAGGACTAATGGTTATGGAACGGATTATTGGCTAGATTAGGGTTCATTGTTTGGTTTAGGACTATAGTAAGTATTAATGACTAGGACAGGACTAGGGTTAATGTTTTGGGTTAGAGCTATAGTAAGGGTTAGGTTTTGGGCTAGGGTTAGAGCTAGGTCTAATGGTTAAGGCTAGTATTAATGGCTAGATTAGGGTTTATTCTTAGGTTTAGGACTATGGTAAGTGTTAATAACGTGGACAGGGCTACAGTTAATGGTTTGGGTTAGAGCTATAGTAAGGGTTAGGTTTTAGGCTAGGGTAAGAGCTAGGACTAATGGTTATGGAACTGGTTATTGGCTAGATTAGGGTTCATTGTTTGGTTTAGGACTATAGTAAGTATTAATGACTAGGACAGGGCTAGGGTTAATGGTTTGGGCTAGAGCTATAGTAAGGGTTACGTTTTGGGCTAGGGTTAGAGCTAGGGCTAATGGGTAAGGCTAGGATTAATGGCTAGATTAGGTTTCATTGTTAAATTTAGGACTTTGGTTAGTGTGTTTAAGACTAGGAAAGGGCTAGGGTTAATGATTTGGGTTAGAGCTATAGTAAGGGTTAGATTTTGGGCTAGGGTTAATGGCTTGGGTTAGAGCTATAGTAAGGTTTAGGTTTTGAGCTAGTGTTTGAGCTTGGTCTAATAGTTAGGGCTAGAATTATAGGCTAGATTAGGGTTCATTGTGAGGTTTAGGGCTATGGTTAGGGTTAATGACAAGGACAGGGCAAGGGTTAATGGTTTGGATTAAAACTATAGTAAGAGTTATGTTTTGGGCTAGGTTTAGAACTAGGGCTAATGGTTAGGGCTAGGATTAATGGCTAGATTAGGGTTCATTGTTAGGTTTACAACTATGGTAATGACTATGACAGGGCTAGGGTTAATGGTTTAGATTAGCGCTATTATAAGGGTTAGGTTATGTGCTAGGGTTAGAGCTAGGCCTAATGGTTAAGGCTAGGATTAATTGATAGATTAGGGTTCATTGTTAGGTTTAGGGCTATGGTTAGTGTTAATAAATAGGACAGGGCTAGGATTAATGGTTTGGTTAGAGCTATAGTAAGGGTTAGGTTTTGGGCTAGGGTTAGGTCTATAGTTAAAGGCTAGGAATCTGTTTAGTGATAATTGCTGTAACCATTTTATGGCTATGAAGACATTACAGCTGCAATATTTTGGAGATTTGCCAGGAAGAGAACAATCTAAATGAGGCACAACGCGGTACAACCCCATAGAACAAAATGACACTGTATAAAGTTTATTTACAATTTAGCATCTCTGACTGTTTTAAGAAGAGAAAACCAGTTGTTTAACTACATCATCAGTATCAGCTGCTCAGTACTACAGGAAGGGTTAAAACTCTCTCTGCAATAGGCTTTAGTTTTCTATGATAAAGTAAATATTGCGGGAGGGTAGTGATGTGTTAAGGCGCTTTGTGCTGTTACCATCACGCCTGCTAATAGCTCTGCATTATACATAAGCTCCTTATTATGCCGGCCAGACACGGAGCACAAACTTCCCTTCTCGCCAGTTCATTCTTACAGCAATTACTTCCTTACTTCCTGACGCTAAGCCCTAGATCAGCTGTAGATTTACTTGGATTTAAAAGATTACTTTAGCAAAAACACTGAGGCTTTTGGATGTGTTTCTTGTTTTATGTTCATAGATCTGTCAAATCCTCCAAAACCTTGTTGTGTGTCTGTCTCTGCAAGCTCATCGTGTTAACCCTTTCAATACCAGAGGCATCTGAGCTGCTCTGGGAGTTCTGCACATTACACTGCTCATTTAATACTTAGGTTGTTAGTACACAAAGGGCTAATGCATTGTATTATTATTAAATGCTGATTTATTTGTATGATTCTGCAGCTGCAAACAGTGACAAGTGATGGGGTCAGTACTCATGAGCTGTGATCATCATATCGCTCCAATGAGCAACTGATGAGCTATTACACCTGGGCTGCTACATATAGATGCGGAATGTGGCAGCTACAAACCAGTAGGATAGGGTAGCAACCGCCTACACTTAATATGGGAGTCATGTGGTTTGATGGTCACTAAAATGCTATTGCCACATGATTATATATGTATATATAATGGTAGTTTGAGTAAATTTACCTGAAATGAAGGATTTTAATCTCATACTTATCTCTCTCACACACACAAACACACACACACACATACACACATATACACACACACACATACATACATACATACACACACACACACATACATATGCACACACACATATACACACACACAGATTTTTAGAGGTAGTTCTATGACATGGTGACTTCCCATACCTCTGCTCTACAATGTTTTATTTATTTACTTTAGTACAAATTTATGATTCTTGATTGTGTAGGGGCAGGTTTATCCCCTCCTGTGTTCTTGATCTTAGGCTCTGACAAATACAAAGCCGGGATCTTATGGAACAACTCACCGGCTGTGCGCACTAGGGAATCCCCACTGAACTTTGACCTAGGTCACTCCAGAGGCTCTTTGCCCCAGAGCTCCGCTTTATTGTGGATTTGTATTACCTTTGAGGGGCAAGGGTTGGGGTGATTGCCAGGAGGGAGCTCTCCACCTCTGGCTGACCTGGCTTACCCTTTGATTAACTGCTGCTCTGGCCCCCATCGACGAATAATGTCACTTTTTGGA